>NC_041393.1:200618105-200620809 GCF_002162155.2 Triticum dicoccoides | reverse complement strand
ACTTGACCCATTAAAAACTTGACCTTTTCCCAATTTTAGTCTTTGGCAGATTTTAGCTATCTTAGCACAAGTCAAGAAATCTTCACACAATTCAAGCAAGCATGCAAAGAGTATATAAGCAGCAGAAAGTAAAGCATGCAACTTGCAAGAATGTAAAGGGAAGGGTTTGGAGATTTCAAATGCAATTTGGAGACACGGTGATTTTTGAGCCGTGGTTCCGATAGGTGGTGCTATCGTACATCCACGTTGATGGAGACTTCAACCCATGAAGGGTAACGGTTGCGCGAGTCCACGGAGGGCTCCACCCAAGAAGGGTCCACGAAGAAGCAACCTTGTCTATCCCACCATGACCGTCGCCCATGAAGGACTTGCCTCACTAGCGGTAGATCTTCACGAAGTAGGTGATCTCCTTGCCCTTACAAACTCCTTGGTTCAACTCCACAATCTTGTCGGAGACTCCCAAGTGACACCTAGCCAATCTAGGAGACACCACTCTCCAAGAAGTAACAAATGGTGTGTTGATGATGAACTCCTTGCTCTTGTGCTTCAAATGATAGTCTCCCCAACACTCAACTCTCTCTCACGGGATTTGGATTTGGTGGAAAGAAGATTTAAGTGGAAAGCAACTTGGGGAAGGCTAGTGATCAAGATTCATATGGTAGGAATGGAATATCTTGGCCTCAACACATGAGTAGGTGGTTCTCTCTCAGAAACGGTAAGTTAGAAGTGTAGGCTTGTTCTGATGGCTCTCTCCATGAATGAAGAGGAGGTGGAGGGGTATATATAGCCTCCACACAAAATCTAACCGTTACACACAAATTTACCAATCTCGCTGGGAACGAATCAACAAACTCGGTCAGACCAATTTAGTAAACCTAGTGACCGTTAGGATTTTCGGTGGGACCGACATGCAACTCGGTAGGATCGATATGGTTAGGGTTAGGGCATAACGTAATCTTGGTGAGACCGATTACACAAACTCGTGAGACCGATTTTGGTAATAAGCTAACCAGAGAGTTGGTCAGGCAAACTCGGTGGGACCGATTACTCAAACTCGGTGGGACCGATTTTGGTAATAAGTTAACCAGAGAGTTTGCATTGTAATCTCGGTAGTACCGATTGCTCAAACTCGGTGAGACCGGTTTTGGCAATGGACATACACAGAGAGATTACAATCCCATCTCGGTGAGACCGAGATCCCTATCGGTGAGACCGATTTGCCTAGTGTTTGTGGCAGTGGCTATGACATCTGAACTCGGTGGCGCCGGATAGAAAGAATCGGTGGTGCCGAGTTTGACTTTAGGTTTAGGTCATATGTGATGTGAGGAAGTAGTTGAGGGCTTTGGAGCATATCACTAAGCACTGTGGAGCAAGAAACTCATTGAACAACACCTCACCCCTCCTTGATAGTATTGGCTTTTCCTATAGACTCAATTTGATCTTGGATCACTAAAATATAAAATGTGGAGTCTTGAGCTTGAAGCTTGAGCCAATCCTTTGTCCTTAGCATATTGAAGGGGTTCCACATCCTTTAGTCCATGCCACTCCATTGTTGAACTTGTCTGAAACATACTAGGTAAAAGTGTTAGTCCAACAAGAGATATGTTGACATTAATTACCAAAACCACCCAGGGAGCACTTGTGCTTTCAATAATCCTACCCGGCAATCCTCCCCTCGTCGCCCTGTGGGAAAGCGATCACCGGGTTGTCTGTGGAACTTTTTTGGGTGTGTTTTATTAAGTATGTGGTTCTTGTTGTCATAAGGTCGAGGTACAACTCCAGGTCGTCCTTTTACCGAGGGACACAACTATTCGAATAGATAAACTTCCCTGCAGGGGTGCACCACATTACCAAACATGCTCGATCCCTCTGGCCGAACACAGTTTCCTAGGTCATGCCCGACCTCGAAAGATCAACACATTGCAGCCCTACCTAGGCACAACAGAGAGGTCAACATGCCGGTCTAAATCCTAAGCGCGTAGGGGTCTGGGACCATCGCCCGTTGCACACCTGCACACTTTGCGTACGCGGCCGATGAGCAGAACTAGCAACCTCCATTACAAAGGAAGTTGTGTTACACGGTCCAACCCGGCGGGCGCCACTCAGTCGCTGATGTTAAGAAGGCTTCAGCTGATACCACGATGTCGAGTGCCCATAACTGTTCCCACGTAGTTGGTTAGTGCGTATAGGCCAGTGGCTAGACTCGGATCAAATATGAAGATCTCGTTAAGCGTGTTATTTTGAAGTAACCACGGACGCGGACCAGGGACCAGGCCCACCTATCTCCTAGGTGGTCACAACCTGCCCTATCGCTCTACCTCAAAGTAACACTCGGGTGCCGTCGGGAACCCAGGTCCACCACTACCTGGATGGGACCACCTGTCCTTTCAGCCGCCATATCCGAATCACTTGGGTACTCTATGAGCCGACCCGACTTTAGTCACCACTTGTATAATATGTATGGATACATCCTTGATCACCTCCCCAGTGATCACGGACCGATAGTATAGCATGGCAGACAGACAAGAATGTAGGGCCACTGATGATAAACTAGCATCCTATACTGAGCATTTAGGATTGCAGGTAAAGGTAACAAGAGTAGTAGCAAAGGCGGGCTATGCAGCCGAATAGGATTAACCAAAAGTAGTAACATGATACACTACTCTAATGCAAGCACTGGAGAGAAGGGATATGCGATATCGAG
>NC_041393.1:200582492-200617634 GCF_002162155.2 Triticum dicoccoides | reverse complement strand
TTGCCTGGTTGCTCTGGCAAGAAGGAGGGGTCGTCAACTCCGTAGTCGATCGGGGCAGCAACAGCGGCGTCAGTCTCGTTGTCTACCAGAGAGAAGAGGGGGAAGAAACAATGAATACAATGCAAACAGATGCATGGCATGACATTTAGCGGTGCTAGGTGTGCCCTAACGCGATAGTAGCTGATACCGGCGAAGGGGGGAAACATCCAGGAAAATATTCCCGGAGTTTCGAGTTTTCGGACAAATGAACCGAAGGTGGAATGTTGCACGTTCATTATGCTAGGGATGTGTGGCTGACAAACGGACCACGTGTTTGGATTCGTCTCGTCATTTTGAGCAACTTTCATGTACAAAGAATTTTCATCCGAGCTACGGATTATTTTATATTAATTTTCAAAGTTTTAATCAATTCCTAAATTATTATTATTAAAATAATTCAAAAATTAGCATTATTACATCAGCATGACGTCAACAGTCAACAGGGGTGTTGACTGGGTCAAACTAACATGTGGGGTCTGCATGACATAGGCTGCTTAATTAATTAATAGACTAAACAATTTGATTAGCAGGTTAATTAGGTTTAATTAACTTAATTGATTGATTGATTAATTAATTAATTGATTTTTATTTTTATTTTTTTATTTTATATTTTATATCTAATGTTCCTGGGGCTGGGCCCCACTTGTTATTAGGCCGAGGGGACATAGCGGGCGCTGGGTTCGGGCGCTGGGCGAATCGGGGTGGACGGACCCATCCGAACCGGGGGGGCTCTAGGGTGTCGGTGCAGCGCCGGTGCCGCACGCCGAAGGTGGTGGCGGGGACGGGCGCGGTCGTAGGCGGCGGCGGCGCGTGCAGTGGGGGCAACGTGCAGTGGGGGCAACGGGCACGGCCGAGCAGAGCGGGGGGCCGCGGCGAGTGTGGTGGCCGAACGGGGCGGCAGCGGGGAGGAGAGAGCACGCGGTGGGCGCCGGAGCTGGCCACCGGTGCGGCGGTGGCCCGTGGGGCCAGAGGCGGATGTGGGGAGCAGTGGGTAGGCGAGCGTGATGTGGGTGCGCGGCGAGACCACGGACAGGCGTGAGCTGCGCGAGGCAAGGTGCGGCGGGGCATGAGTGGGGGAAAGCGGAGCGCGGCCAGCAGGGGCCGTGTCTGGCAACAGGACAGGGGGGAGAGGAGGCCAGAGGCCTCACCGTCGTTTGCTGAGAAGAGGGCGGCGAGGCGCGTTGGCGCCGACGAGGAGGAGGTCGGGGACGGGGCAGTCCTGCGACGGTGGCCGTCGGTGTCAAGGGCGACGGGGTCGAGGGCGCGACACAGGAACGGAGGCCTCGGCACGGGGCGAGGAGGAGGCCGAGGCACGTGGGGCGGTGGCGATGTTCCGGCGTGGAGGCGGCGGTCCTCGATCGTGGGCGCACTAGGTGAAGGGGGGTCGAATAGGGGCGGCCCTCCCCCGTGCGTCTACGTGTGTCGTGTGTGGCGGCGCGAGAAGGGAATGAGGGAGAGATGGGGATCGGGACGGGAGGAGTTAGGGTTAGTAGCGAGGGGCACCGGCTGGGCTGGTTGTTTGTTAGATGGGCCAAGAGCCCAGTAGGTTAGGTTAGTTAAGTTTAGTTTTTTGTTTGTTTTAAAATATATTCTATTTTCTTTAATCCTATATTGTTTTGCATTATAATTTAAGTCCAAATGAAATTTGTTAAATAAGAGGCTTGTCATAAAATTACTTTGCAATACCTTGGACTGTCACTAAAAGTTTGGGGCAATTTGTTTCCCCCAGAATTTATGGTGGAAATTAAATGACATAATTGGGGCTGTTTGGTCCATTTTAAAATAGGTCACGGGCATTTTATTTATTCAAATAATGTTGGTATATCCATGACAAATAGTTAGTGAATATCTGCAACCTAACGAACATTTTTAATTTACTGTTTGAAGAAATGGTAAGTTGACTTGTTATTTGAATTTGAATTTGAATTGGTTTTGAATCAACGTGAGTTTATCAATAGTAACCGAGGTGACATGGCATCATTAGCAGAGGATTACTGTAGCATCATTATTCGGGCATCACAACAAAGCACCTCTTCCTATTGCAAGATAAATAGATCAAGTTGGCCAAACAAAATCCAAATATCGGAGAAGAAATACGAGGCTATAAGCAATCATGCATATAAGAGATCAAAAAAGACTCAAATAACTTTCATCGATAAAAACATAGATCTGATCATAAACTCAAAGTTCATCGGATCCCAACAAAGACACCGCAAAAAGAGTTACATCATATGGATCTCCAAGAGACCGTTGTATTGAGAATCAAACGAGAGAGAGGAAGTCATCTAGCTACTAACTACGGACCCATAGGTATACAATGAACTACTCACGCATCATCGGAGAGGCACCAATGGACATGATGAACCCCTCCGTGATGGTGTCTAGATTGGATCTGGTGTTTTTGGAACTTGCGCCGCTGGAATTGATTTTTGTCAACTCCCTAGGGTTTTTGGAATACTGGGGTATTTCTAAAGAGGCGGCGCGGGAGGCCACCGAGGTGTGCATAACCCACCTGGGCATGCATGGGCCCCCAGGCGCGCCCTGGTGGGTTGTTACCCCCTCGTGGCACCCCTCTGGTACTTCTTCGGCCCATCTTGTGTCTCCTGGTCCAGAAAAAATCCACAAAAAGTTTCGTTGCGTTTGGACTCCGTTTGCTATTGATTTCTTGTGATGTAAAAAACAAGTAGAAAACAACAACTGGCACTGGGCACTATGTCAATAGGTTAGTACCAAAAAATGATATAAAATGATTGTAAAACATCCAAGAATGATAATATAATAGCATGGAACAATAAAAAATTATAAGTACATTGGAGACGTATCAGCATACCCAAGCTTAATTCCTGGTTGTCCTCGAGTAGGTAAATGATAAAAACAGAATTTTCGATGTGGAATGCTGCCTAACATGTTCATCACATATTCTTTTCTTTGTAGCACGGACATTTGGACTTTTATATGGTTCAAGGCAATAGTCTAGTTTTGATATGAAGAATTTAATACTGAAGCATATCAACAAGTAACCATGTCTTTCAAAATATCAACGCTAAAGCAAGTTATCCCTAGCCCATTATGCTCAATCATTGATCCATTCATGAAACACACTCGAATACTAGCTATACCCAATGCTCAAGTACGATCATAGTGCCCCTTAGTTGGTGCTTTATAAGAGAAGATGGAGACTCAAGTAAAAATAAAAATTGCATAAAGTAAAAGAAAGGCCCTTCGCAGAGGGAAGTAGGGATTTGTAGAGGTGTTAGAGCTCAGAGCAAAAATTGAGAGATAAAAACATTTTGGGAGGCATACTTTTCCCACCAACGAAAACAACTTAGAGTTCCCAACACTTTCCATGCTAGATATATCATAGGCGGTTCCCAAACAGAAAATAAAGTTTATTCCTTTTCCCACCATACTTCCACTTTCAATGGCTAACTGTATCCACGGGTGCCCTCCATACTAACACTTTTCAAGGAATTTAATATTTGACAACAGAAAGTAAATTCATTTTTCATTTCAGGACTGGGCATCCATAATACCTTTGTCGTACTCTTATACAATGACAAGTGAATAAACACTCACCATGAGAATAACACATCTAGCATGGAAAACATCGGCCACTGATACGTCCATTTTGCATCATGCTTTTATATCGATATTTATTGCATTATGGGTTGTTATTACACGTTATGTCACAATACTTATGCCTATTCTCTCTTATTTTACAAGGTTTACATGAAGAGGGAGAATGCCGGCAGCTGGAATTCTGGGCTGGAAAAGGAGCAAATATTAGAGACCTATTCTGCACAACTCCAAAAGTCCTGAAACTCCACGAAAGTCATTTTTGGAATTAATAAAAAATACTGAGCGAAGAAATACCAGAGGGGGGCCACCCACCGTCCACGAGGGTGGGGGCGCGCCTTACCCCCTTGGGCATGCTTCCGTGCCTCGTGGGCCCCCTGGCAGCCTTACGGTGACCATCTTCTGCTATATGAAGTCTTTTATCCTGGAAAAAATCATAAGCAAGCTTTCAGGACGAAACACCGCCACCACGAGGCAGAACCTTGGCGGAACCAATCTAGGGCTCCGGCGGAGCTGTTCTGCAGGGGAAACTTCCCCCCGGGAGGGGGAAATCATCACCATCGTCATCACCATCGATCCTCTCATCGGGAGGGGGTCAATCTCCATCAACATCTTCACCAGCACCATCTCCTCTCAAACCCTAGTTCATCTCTTGTATCCAATCTTTGTACCAAAACCTCAGATTGGTACCTATGGGTCACTAGTAGTGTTGATTACTCCTTGTTGTTGATGCTAGTTGGTTTATTCGATGGAAGATCATATGTTCAGATCCTTAATGCATATTAATACCCCTCTGATTATGAACATGAGTATGCTTTGTGAGTCGTTATGTTTGTTCCTGAGGACATGGGAGAAGTCTTGCTATAAGTAGTCATGTGAATTTGGTATTCGTTCGATATTTTGATGAGATGTATGTTGTCTCTCCTCTAGTGGTGTTATGTGAACGTTGACTACATGACACTTCACCATAGTTTGGGCCCTGAGGAGGGCATTGGGAAGTAATAAGTAGATGATGGGTTGCTAGAGTGACAGAAGCTTAAACCCTAGTTTATGCATTGCTTCATAAGGGGTTGATTTGGATCCACATGTTTCATGCTATGGTTAGGTTTACCTTAATACTTCTTTGTAGTTGCAGATGCTTGAAATAGGGGTTAATCATAAGTGGGATGCTTGTCCAAGAAAGGGCAGTACCCAAGCACCGGTCCACCCACATATCAAATTATCAAAGTAACGAACGTGAATCATATGAGCGTGATGAAAACTAGCTTGACGATAATTCCCATGTGTCCTTGGGAGCGTTTTCCTTTATATAAGAATTTTTCCAGGCTTGTCCTTTGCTACAAAAAGGATTGGGCCACCTTGCTGCACCTTATTTACTTTCATTTCTTGTTACCCGTTACAAATTACCTTATCACAAAACTATCTGTTACCGATAATTCCAGTGCTTGCAGAGAATACCTTACTGAAAACCGCTTGTCATTTCCTTCTACTCCTCGTTGGGTTCGACACTCTTACTTATCGAAAGGACTACGATAGATCCCCTACACTTGTGGGTCATCAAGACTCTTTTCTGGCGCCATTGCCGGGGAGTGAAGCGCCTTTGGTAAGTGGAACTTGGTAAGGAAAAATTTATACAGTGTGCTGAAATTTACGGTCACTTGTTACTATGGAGTATAATCCTTTGAGGGGCTTGTACGGGGTATCTTCACCCCGACCAGTAGAGCAAAGAGTTGCTCCTCAACCTACTGAACCTACTGAAAATGTTTACTTTGAAATTCCTGTTGGTATGATAGATAAACTGCTAGCTAATCCCTTTATAGGAGATGGAACATTGCATCCCGATTTGCACCTACTCTATGTGGATGAAGTTTGTGGATTATTTAAGCTTGCAGGTATGCCCAATGATGTTGTCAAGAAGAAGGTCTCCCCTTTATATTTGAAGGGAGATGCATTGACATGGTTTAGGCTATGTGATGATATGGGATCATGGAACTACAAACGATTGAAATTGGAATTTCATCAGAAGTTTTATCCTATGCAGCTTGTTCATCGTGATCGTAATTATATATATAATTTTTGGCCTCGCGAAGGAGAAAGCATCGCTCAAGCTTGGGGGAGGATTAAGTCAATGTTATATTCATGCCCCAATCATGAGCTCTCAAGAGAAATGATTATTCAAAAAAATTATGCTCGGCTTTCTCTCAACAATCGCTCCATGCTCGATACTTCTTGTGCTAGTTCTTTTATGATGAAGACTATTGAATTCAAATGGGATTTATTGGAAAGAATTAAACGCAACTCTGAAGATTGGGATCTCGACAAATGTAAGGAGTCAGGTATGACACCTAAGTTCAATTGTGTTAAGACTTTTATGGATACCGATGTTTTTCGTGAATTTAGCACTAAATATGGACTTGACTCTGAGATAGTAGCTTCTTTCTATGAATCATTTGCTACTCATGTTGACCTCCCTAAGGAGAAGTGGTTTAAATATAATTCTCCCACTGAAGTAAAAGTAGTTGCACCTATTAAAGTTGAATAAAATACTATCACTTATAATGATCCTATTGTTCCTACTACCTATATTGAGAAACCACCTTTCCCTGTTAGGATAAAGGATCATGCTAAAGTTTCAACTGTGGTTCGTAAGAGTAATACTACAACACCTACACCACCTGAGCAAATTAAAGTTGAACCTAGTATTACTATGGTTAAAGATCTCTTGGCTCATAATATTGATGGGCATGTTATTTACTTCTGTGATGAAGCTGCTAGAATTGCTAGACCTGATACTAAGAATAAGCATAGTCCTGTTGTAGGCATGCATGTTATTTCTGTTAAAATAGGAGATCATTGTTATCATGGCTTATGTGATATGGGTGCTAGTGCTAGTGCAATACCTCATTCCTTATACAAAGAAATTATGCATGATATTGCACCTGTTGAGATAGAAGAAATAGATGTTACAATTAAGCTTGCCAATAGAGATACTATTTCACCAGTTGGGATTGTTAGAGATGTTGAAGTCTTGTGTGGAAAAGTTAAATATCCTGCTGATTTTCTTGTCCTTGGTTCCCCACAAGATGACTTTTGTCCCATCATATTTGGTAGACCCTTCTTGAATATTGTTAATGCTAAGATAGATTGCAAAAAGGATGTTGTTACTATTAGTTTGGGGGATATGTCTCATGAGTTTAATTTTGATAAATTTCATAGACAACCCCATGATAAAGAATTTCCTAGTAAGGATGAAATTATTGGTCTTGATTCAATTGTCGTGCCGCCTAATGATCCTTTAGAACAATATTTGCTAGACCATGAAAATGATATGTTTACGAATGAAAGAAGGGAAATAGATGAAGTATTTTTTAAACAGGGACCTATTTTGAAACACAACTAGCCTGTTGAAATTCTAGGGGATCCTCCTCCACCCAAGGGTGATCCCGTGTTTGAGCTTAAACCATTACCTGATACTCTTAAATATGCTTATCTTGATGAAAAGAAGATATATCTTGTTATTATTAGTGCTAACCTTTCAGAGTAGGAAGAGGAGAGATTATTGAAAACTTTGAAGAAGCACCATGCTGCTATTGGATATACTCTTGATGATCTTAAGGGCATTAGTCCCACTCTATACCAGCACAAAATTAAATTGGAGAAAGATGTCAAACCAGTTATTGATCACTAACGACAGTTGAATCCTAAGATGAAAGAAGTGGTAAGAAAATAAATACTAAAGATCCTGGAGGAAGGTATAATTTATCCCGTTGCTGATAGTCAGTGGGTAAGTCCTGTCCATTGTGTCCCTAAGAAGGGAGATATTACTATCGGTCCTAATGATAAAGATGAATCGATCCTGCAAAGAATTGTTACAAGTTATAGGATGGTAATTGATTTCTGCAA
Source organism: Triticum dicoccoides (assembly GCF_002162155.2). NCBI lineage: Eukaryota > Viridiplantae > Streptophyta > Magnoliopsida > Poales > Poaceae > Triticum > Triticum dicoccoides. The sequence continues at coordinate 200,610,116 of NC_041393.1, read as the reverse complement.
ATTAAATAAAGCTACTAAAAAGGATCATTACCCTTTACCTTTTATTGATCAAATGCTAGAAAGATTATCCAAACATACACATTTTTGCTTTCTAGATGGTTACTCTGGTTTCTCTCAAATACCTGTGTTAGCAGAGGACCAAGAAAAGACTACTTTTACTTGCCCTTTCGGTACTTTTGCTTATAGACGTATGCCTTTTGGTTTATGTAATGCACCTGCTACCTTTCAAAGATGCATGATGGCTATATTCTCTGACTTTTGTTAAAAGATTGTTGAGGTTTTCATGGATGATTTCTTGGTTTATGGATCTTCTTTTGATGATTGCTTGAGCAACCTTGAACGAGTTTTGCAGAGATGCGAAGATACTAGTCTTGTCTTGAATTGGGAGAAGTGCCACTTTATGTTTAATGAAGGCATTGTCTTGGGGCATAAAATTTCTAAAAGAGGTATTGAAGTTGATAAAGCTAAGGTTGATGCTATTGAAAAGATGTCGTGTCCTAAGTACATCAAAGGTATAAGAAGTTTCCTTGGTCATGCCGGTTTTTATAGGAGGTTCATTAAGGGCTTCTCTAAAATTTCTCGGCCTCTGACTAATCTCTTACAAAAAGATATTCCCTTTGTCTTCGATGATGATTTTGTAGAAGCATTTGAAATACTTAAGAAAGCTTTGATTTCTGCACCTACTATTCAGCCACCTGATTGGAATTTACCATTTGAAATTATGTGTGATGCTATTGATTATGCCGTAGGTGCTGTTCTAGGACAAAGAGTTGATAAGAAACTAAATGTTATACAATATGCTAGTAAAACTATAGACAGTGCCCAGAGAAATTATGCTACTACTAAAAAAGAATTCTTAGCAGTTGTATTTGCTTGTGATAAGTTCAGACATTATATTGTTGATTCTAAAGTAACTGTTCACACTGATCATGCTGTTATTAAATATCTTATGGAAAAGAAAGATGCTAAACCTAGACTTATTAGATGGGTTCTCTTTCTACAAGAATTTGATTTGTATATTATTGATAGAAAGGGAGCTGAGAACCCAGTTGCAGACAACTTGTCTAGGTTAGAGAATGTTCTTGATGACCCACTACCTATTAATGATAGCTTCACTAATGAACAATTACCTGTCATAAATGCTTCTCGTAGTGCTCCATGGTATGCTGATTATGCTAATTACATTGTTGCTAAATTCATACCACCTAGTTTCACATACCAGCAAAAGAAAAAGTTTTTCTATGATTTAAGACATTACTTCTGGGATGACCTACACCTTTATAAAGAAGGAGTAGATGGTGTTATTAGACGTTGTGTACCTAAGCATGAACAGGAACAAATCCTACGCAAGTGTCACTCCGAGGATTATGGAGGACACTACGTTGGAGATAGAACTGCACACAAGGTATTGCAATCCGGTTTTTATAGGCCTACTCTCTTCAAATATGCCCGTAAGTTTGTCTTGTCTTGTGATGAATGTGAAGGAATTGGTCATATTCGTAGACGTCAAGAAATGCCTATGAATTATTCTCTTGTTATTGAACCATTTGATGTTTGGGGCTTTGATTATATGGGACCGTTTCCTTCCTCTAATGGGTATACACATACTTTAGTTGCTGTTGATTATGTTACTAAGTGGTTAGAAGCTATTCCAACTAGTAGTGTTGATCATAACATCTCTATTAAGATGCTTTAAGAAGTTAATTTTCTGAGGTTTGGAGTCCCTAGATATCTAATGACTGATGGTGGTTCACATTTTATTCATGGTGCTTTTCGTAAAATGCTTGCTAAGTATGATGGTAACCATAGAATTGCATCTTCATATCACCCACAGTCTAGTGGCCAAGTAGAACTGAGTAACAGAGAGCTTAAATTAATTTTGCAAAAGACTGTTAATAGATCTAGAAAGAATTGGTCCAAGAAACTTGATGATGCATTATGGTCTTATAGAACTGCATATAAAAATCCTATGGGTATGTCTCCATATAAAATGGTTTATGGAAAAGCATGTCACTTACCTCTCGAACTAGAACATAAGGCATATTGGGCCATTAAAGAGCTCAACTATGATTTCAAACTTGCCGGCGAGAAGAGGTTATTTTACATTAGCTCACTTGATGAATGGAGAACCCAAGCCTATGAGAATGCCAAACTCTTTAAAGAAAAAGTTGAAAGATGGCATGACAAAAGGATACAAAAGTGTGAGTTTAATGTAGGTGATTATGTTTTGCTATACAACTCTCATTTAAGATTTTTTGCAGGAAAACTTCTCTCTAAATGGGAAGGCCCTTACGTTATCGAGGAGGTCTATCGTTTCAGTGCCATAAAAATCAACAACTTCGAAGGCATGAATCCGAAGGTGGTGAACGGTCAAAGGATCAAACATTATATATCCGGTAATCCTATAAATGTTGAAACCAATGTTATTGAACCCGTAACCCCGGAGGAATACATAAGGGACACTTTCCAGAACGTTTCAGACTCCGAAAAGGAATAGGTATGTGGTACGGTAAGTAAACCGACTCCAAAACAGTTCTAACAACAATTCTTCTCCGTTTTGGAATATTTAAGAAAATAGGAAAATAAGAAGTAGTCCGGGAAGGACACGAGGCGTCCACGAGGGTGGAGGGCGCGCCCCCCTGCCTCGTGGGCACCTCGTGTGCTCCCCGGACTCTGTTTTCTTGCACGATACTTCTTTCGGTCAGTGAAAATTCATTATATGATCTCCCGAAGGTTTTGACCACCGTATCACGCAAATATCTTTTGTCTTTGTTTTGAGCTGTTTCTGCCGCAGATTAGAGCAATATGTCTTCCCAGGATTCGGAGGGCGAAAGCTATGTGGTTGATTACCTTGCAGACCCTAGGGTCTACGGGGACTTGGAGCATTATGGTTGGTGTGGCACCCCGGCTCAGAGAAAACCGGACCGCCACGTATTCTATCCCAGAGATCGAGGAGAAGTCTTCTGGAATACGACACTACTTAGCATAGAACAAACCAGCTCTTTATTATTACACGAATATGAACACAAGGTCTCCGATATTACAATGAATAACATCGGTACGGCGACACTATGCCATCCTCAGTTGCTCTATGCAAGCAGCAGAACAACTCGAAGCAGCGGAAAAACTCTAGCAGCGGAACAACGACGATGGTGGTGAACTCCACTCCGCAGGGACTCTGGCTGGAACGCTTATCCTAGCTCGCAAACAAGGACTCCATGGCAAACAAGCAATCAAATCCGGAATGACCTGCAAGCTGGCATGACACGCCAGGTCAGTACATTGAATGTACTTGCAAGCTCACAATAAACCAGAAGCATTCAAGGCAGACAACAACATGGCAATTACAGGTTAAACATGAATTATCATGATATCATCATAGCAACATGGCATGGCCAACATAAACATGATACAGCTATCTCAACATGAACATATTAATCCAACAATACTAGCATGCAACATGATGACACTATCATGCACCATTTATTCTGCTCGGGTTACCTCGTAACCAACATATGCATCACTTACCAACCTCGGACATCACACGATCATCTCAGGATCAAATCAAGCTTGGTATAAACAATACCGTAGTAATCGTTAAATGACCACAAGGAGCTTGACCTTTACCCACGATTCTCGTACCACATCACGAATATACAACAACTCGGTATCCTCGATACCACCGTGATCCTTACGGCGATCAAAACCCGACCAACACTTGGCCCGTGATCCTTACGGCGATCGACGATCACAACCCACTTTTCTCACTGTTATTAAGCACATTATTCTTATTACTGTTGACTCATGGTGTGACCTACTTTTGACCTGGGCCCTTATCCGTGGGCGCGGCTATCGATAAATTTAATATACACTATGCAGAGGTTAGTACACTGTACCCACACTACGAAACCCATGGCCTCGCACTCCCATTCGGGTGGACCAATGGTGTTCCGACAAAACCGATCTACTGTCATGACACTCTCCCGTCCACTCCGACTCACTCCTCACTGAGCTAAGTCATGGGTGGCCACGTGCCTACCTCCAGACACAACGACCACCGCCGTGGCCCAAAACATAAACGATCCCACACGGGGATCCGCCCGCTATAACAACTACGGGCACACAAGGTTATGCTCCGCCTACCTGATCAGGGTAGCGCGCGCCCATAACCTTCCCTCATTGGAGGCACCGGCGAGAGGCACAACAATAGACCCAGTTAGGACCGTCCCATACCGGTAAGCGTGGTTGCACTGGTCAACATCGATTCAGTGGCACCATGACTCAGCAAACAGGTGTTCAAGTTCAATTTAATTCGGTTAAACTTGAATGCAAATATGCTGAGCCATGATACAATACATGAACATGATATCAACATAATCATGAGGGTATCACATAACTATCCACCATATCAACAATAAATCATATCCACTGAGCATCGCATACTGACTAGCATGACCATTACCAACATCAACATGTACCACTAGCAATCATAAAGATATGAAAGTAAATACTAGCAGGTATAACATGATCATAGAGTACAATACAACATAGCACAAAAGTGAACATGCAAATATGAAGATCACTGGAACAACGATAACCATCTTTTCAACAAGCAAAAATTTATCAAAATATTCAAGTTGAAAACCATGGCTACTGCATGACTATCATGCAAATGGGTATTGTGGCTTGACTGGGGATGAAGAAGGCACCGGGGAGAAGTGCGGTGAAGCCGCGGAACGAATTGCCGAAAAATGTTCTCTCTCGGAGGGGTCTGAATAAGGGCAAGGGCATAAAGGTCATTTTCATAGTGTCAAACCATAGTGAAAAGATGACCAACAGAACGGGATCGGCGAAACAAAGAAGTGAGCGTTGGATTCACCTCTAACGGAGTTACGGATAAAAAGATATTGAGTGTTTTCTGCCAGGGACCCATCTGTAATGAAAAGATTTTCAAACAGGGGCCTGAACAGAAAAAGTGAAAGCGTATTTTGGGATTACGTCTCCACTTACACTGACGTGGCGGGGCAGGGTCAAAGCGGGGCCGGCTTGGTCAACGTGTGGAGAGGCTGACCGGGGAGTCCACGCGCAGGGGATGGGGCCCGCCTGGCCAGCTAGAGGGGGCACGGGCGCTGTCTTCTTCCTCCCGTACCTCTGTTCCTCTCGTGGAACAGAGCAGGGGCAGGGGAAGGAAGCGGCGAGGGGATCGGCCGGCTCCAGCCATCTCTGGCCGAGCCGAGGGCACCGGCAGGACCGAGGCGACGAGGGGGTCCCATTCAGAGGGAGCACGGGCGCCGGGGAGGAGAGGGCTAGAGGGGAGAGGCGGCGCCATGGGAGAGACAGAGAGCTTCGGGCAATGACGGTTCTCGACGATGCGGGCACTCCGGCAACGGGACAAGGGGGTGGGGCGGCTGAGTGGGACGAGGGGAGGTTGTTGGACATGGAGGAGAGGCGTGGGGAGGCCTGAGGTGGCCGGACCCAAGCCGAGGCCGAGGCGGCCATGGATGGTGACGGCGAACAGCAGCGAGATGCCGTGGCTCCGGTGGACTAGGAGGGACGAGGAGGGGCTTGGGAGCAGAGGAGGAGCTCGGGGGTCCTTATATAGGCCGAGGGGAGGCTTCTGGAGCTCACGGGCGAGCTCTCGACCACGCTTTAATTGCGGACAGAGGCAGGGCATGGCACGGGCATGGACCTAGCGACGCATTAATGGCGAACCACGATGAGCAATTGATGCATGGAATCATGGGGCAGCTACTAGACATGGATCAAAGTCGAGACGAGGAGGGAGACGATGGGCACAGGGCCGGGAAGAAGCCAGAGCACGAAATTTGCGTGACATCAACATGATCACCACGTGCAATAGAGCAAACTCCAGGTTTTGGCCAGGCCGTCCATGTCTACTGGATTGACCTTAGTGCCCTTAGTCCAAATAAAGAAATAAATCGGTCCAGGGGCAAAGAAGAGATTTGCACTTAGCTCCCAAAGTAAATCGGTAAGAAGGTGTTTGTAACTTGCTATGGTTAAACCAGCTAGGTAAATCAGTAACTAGCTTGTCTGGGAGGTTTATCTATCAAAGGACTTTCATCCTGGAGGTTTTGAGGGTAAAAGGATCAAGATTTACTGCAGTTGCTTCACAACTGCATACTTGGTCCAGAAATGAAGATCAGGGTGGTGCACTCACATGGAGTGTCAACTTGGGCTTAAATTGGGCAAAGCTTAGTAATTTGGTCATATGATGATGTTGTAAAAAGATCATGCCAAATGGAGAAACCAAAATAGCACTTGCTTCACAAACATCTCTGCTGACCATAAACTTGAAATAATTATGGTGGTCAAATGGCTCATTGAAATGATGTCAAAATGGGTGTAGGGATGTTTTATGGGTATAAGAATGATCTGGTAATTTACTAGGATTTTTGAAGCAATATAAAATATACTTGCTTCACAACCTGAAAATATTGCCAGAAACAAAGATTTGCTTCTGTGCTCACATAGATGATTGGATGAGGCTGAAAATGGGTGGAAGGTGTTAATATGAGCACATTAAGGAGTGTGCAAAATTTCAACTCATTTGGGTACTCCCAGCTAGTACTTCCTTCACAAAGCCTTCTGTCTGACAAAAACTTTGAAAATTCACTGAGGAAGATTGGCTAGGCAAAGAAATTCGAACTTGTGCACGAGGCAATTATTTGGACATATAAACATGCCTTATCTATGTAATCGTGTCCATGAGCTTTGCCTTATCTATGTAATCGTGTCCATGAGCTTTATATAATAAAGATTAGTGTTGAGTCAAGGGTTTTGCTATCTTGCCATGATCCTGAGGGAATAAAAGAAAGTATAAAAAGAAATAAAGAGATAATATTGATCTTATGGAGAGTAATGACTTCACATATAAAGTGTATGATGAATAAAAGTTGTTGAGAGTTGACAAACATAGTTTTGGTCATCGTTGCAATTAATAGTAAGTAATAAAGAAAGAGAGGTTCTCACATATAAATATACTATCTTGGACATCTTTTATGATTGTGAGAACTCATTAAAATATGACCTGCGTAATGGGTTATGTTTTCTTATATTTAAAATAAAGTATATTGTCATGGATCATCCAACATGTTGAGCTTGCCTTTCCCCCTCATGCTAGCCAAATTCCCTGCACCAAGTAGAGATACTACTTGTGCTTCCAAATATCCTTAAACCCAGTTTTGCCATGAGAGTCCACCATATCTACCTATGGATTGAGTAAGATCCTTCAAGTAAGTTGTCATGTTGCATGCAATAAAAATTGCTCTCTAAATATGTATGACTTATTAGTGTGCAGAAAATAAGCTTTATACGATCTTGTGATATGGAAGCAATAAAAGCGACGGACTACATAATAAAGGTCCATATCACAAGTGGCAATATAAAAGTGACGTTATTTTGCATTAAGATTTCGTGCATCCAACCATAAAAGCACATGACAACCTCTGCTTCCCTCTGCGAAAGGCCTATCTTTTACTTTCGTCTTTTACATTATGCAAGAGTCATGGTGATCTTAACCTTTCCTTTTTATATTTTATCCTTTGGCAAGCACATTGTGTTGGAAAGATCCTGATATATATATATATCCAATTCGATGTAAATTAGCATGAACTATTATTGTTGACATTACCCTTGAGGTAAAAGGTTGGGAGGCAACACTATAAGCCCCTATCTTTCTTTGTGTCCGATTAAAACTCCATAAACATAAGTATTGCGTGAGTGTTAGCAATTGTGAAAGATAAATGATAGTTGAGTATGTGAACTTGCTGAAAGGCTCTTATGACTCTTTCTGATGTTATGATAAATTGAAATTGCTTCAATGACTGAGATTATAGTTTGTTAGTTTTCAATGAAGTTTCTCATTCATACTTGACATTGTGAATAGATTGTTACTTGAGCATGATAAATCATATGACAATATTCATATATGTTGCTGTTATAAGAATGATCATGATGCCCTCATGTCCCTATTCTATTTTATCGACACCTCTATCTCTAAACATGTGGACATATTTTTCGATATTGGCTTCCACTTGAGGACAAGCGAGGTCTAAGCTTGGGCGAGTTGATACGTCCATTTTGCATCATGCTTTTATATTGATATTTATTGCATTATGGGCTGTTATTACACGTTATGTCACAATACTTATGCCTATTCTCTCTTATTTTACAAGGTTTACATGAAGAGGGAGAATGCCGGCAGCTGGAATTCTGGGCTGGAAAAGGAGCAAATATTAGAGACCTATTCTGCACAACTCCAAAAGTCCTGAAACTCCACGAAAGTCATTTTTGGAATTAATAAAAAATACTGAGCGGAAGAAATACCAGAGGGGGGCCACCCACCATCCACGAGGGTGGGGGGCGCCCGACCCCCCTAGGCGCGCCCCTACCTCGTGGGCCCCTTGGCAGCCTTACGGTGACCATCTTCTGCTATATGAAGTCTTTTACCCTGGAAAAATCATAAGCAAGCTTTCGGGACGAAACACCGCCGCCATGAGGCGGAACCAATCTAGGGCTCCGGCGGAGCTGTTCTCCCGTGGAAACTTCCCTCCGGGAGGGGAAATCATCACCATCGTCATCACCATCGATCCTCTCATCGGGAGGGGGTCAATATCCATCAACATCTTCACCAACACCATCTCCTCTCAAACCCTAGTTCATCTCTTGTATCCAATCTTTGTACCAAAACCTCAGATTGGTACCTGTGGGTCACTAGTAGTGTTGATTACTCCTTGTAGTTGATGCTAGTTGGTTTATTCGGTGGAAGATCATATGTTCAGATCCTTAATGCATATTAATACCACTCTGATTATGAACATGAATATGCTTTATGAGTAGTTAAGTTTGTTCCTGAGGACATGGGAGAAGTCTTGCTATAAGTAATCATGTGAATTTTGTATTCGTTTAATATTTTGATGAGATGTATGTTGTCTATCCTCTAGTGGTGTTATGTGAACGTCGACTACATGAAACTTCACCATTGTTTGGTCCTAGAGGAGAGCATTGGGAAGTAATAAGTAGATGATGGGTTGCTAGAGTGACAGAAGCTTAAACCCTAGTTTATGCGTTGCTTCGTAAGTGGCTGATTTGGATCCACATGTCTCATGCTATGGTTAGGTTTACCTTAATACTTCTTTTGTAGTTGAGGATGCTTGCAATAGGGGTTAATCATAAGTAGGATGCCCAAGAAAGGGAAGTACCCAAGCACCGGTCCACCCAGATATCAAATTATCAAAGTAATAAACGTGAGTCATATGAGCGTGATGAAAACTAGCTTGACGATAACTCCCATGTGTCCTCGGGAGAGTTTTCCTTTATATAAGAATTTGTCCAGGCTTGTCCTTTGCTACAAAAAGAATTGGGCCACCTTGCTACACCTTATTTACTTTCATTTCTTGTTACCTGTTACAAATTACCTTATCACAAAACTATCTGTTACCGATAATTTCAGTGCTTGCAGAGAATACCTTACTGAAAACCGCTTGTCATTTCCTTCTGCTCCTCGTTGGGTTTGACACTCTTATTTATCGAAAGGACTACGATAGATCCCCTACACTTTGGGTCATCAGTCACCCCTCACCGCCTCGCGAGCGGTACGAGCACACAAAAGAGAAATTTATTTTGAAAATTAGAGATGGCACATACAAATTTTCTTAGAACGGCACGAAAATACCGCATATATATAGGTAGATATGGTGGACTCATATGGCAAAATTGGTTTAAAGGGTTTTGGATGCACAAGTAGTGATCATACTTAATGCAAATGAAGGCTAGCAAAAAGACTGAGAAGTGACCAACCAAGAAACAAAAAATCTTGTAAGCGAGCATTAAACATAACTAACACCGAATAATGCACCACAAGTAGGATGTAATTTCATTGCATAACTATTGAATTTCGTGCTTGCATGGGGAATCACAAACCTTAACACCGATATTCTTACTAAAGCATAATTACTCATCAACATGACTCACATATCATATTGTCATATCTCAAAACCATTACAAAGAACCAAGTTTATTTTGTCCAATGATCTTCCTAAAAGTTTTTATTATATCCTCCTTGGATATCTATCACTTTGGGACTAATTTCATATGTTTCTTTTAATAAGCTCAAACAAATATAACTGAAGAACATGAGCATAATATTTTTTCTCTCAAAATAATTTAAGTGAAGCAAGAGAGAATTTCTTTAAAAAATTACTAACTCCCAAATAAATATAAGTGAATCATGAGATCATTTCTTCAAAAATAACAAAGCACACTGTGCTCAAAAAGATATAAGCGAAGCACTAGAGCAAGTCCATGGCTCTAAAAAATTTGAGTGAAGCATAGGAGCAAGCATAGCATAATTTTTGGCTCTCTCAAAAAGGTGTGTCCAACAAGGATTCAAGACTTAAAACACAAAGAAAAACAAGCAAAGACTCAAATCATACAAGACACTCCAAGCAAAACTCATAATATGTGACGAATAAAAATATAGATCCAAGTAAAATACCGATGGTTGTTAGAAGAAAGAGGGGATGCCACTCGGGGGGCATCCCCAAGCTTAGTTACTTGCTACTTCTTGAATATTACCTTGGGGTGCCTCGGGCATCCCCAAGCTTAGCCTTTTGCTAATCCTTATTCCTTCATCCAACGTAATATCACCCAAAACTTGAAAACATCAATCACAGAAAACTCAACAAAACCTCCGTGAGATCCGTTAGTATAAGAAAACAAACCACTACTATAAGTACTATTGAAAACCCATTCATATTTAATTCTTGCATTATATCTACTGTATTCCAACTTTTCTATGTCAAAAAATCTTCAAAGAAAACCATAGAATCATCAAAACAAGCACACAACGCAAAGAAAACAGAATCTGTCAAAAACAGAACAGTCTATAGCAATCTGGAAACTTCGAGTACTCCTGTAACTCCAAAAATTATGAAAACTTAGGACAACGTGAGTAATTATTAATCTTATGCAAAAAGAATCAACTCAAAAGCACTCTTCTGTTAAAAATGGGAATTATTTTTGTGAGTGCAAAAGTTTCTGTTTTTCACCAAGATCAAATCAACTCTCACCCAAATCATCCCAAAGGCCTTGCTTGGCACAAACACTAATTTAAACCACAAAAACACATCAAATCAGAGGCATAATTGGGTATTTTATTCAAAACAACAAGAAAACCAAAAATCAAGAAGATACAAGTTGGGTTGCCTCCCAACGAGCGCTATCATTTTACGCCCCTAGCTAGGCATAAGATTTCAATGATGCTCACACGAAAGATAAGAATTGAAATACAAAGAGAGCATCATGGAAACATATGGAAAACACATCTAATTCTAACATACTTCCTATGCATATGAATTTTATAAGCAAACAAATTATCAAGACAAGAAACATCTAACATATGCAAAGAAGAGGAATAAAACATTTGACAATCTCAACATAACGGAGGTAATTTAGTAACATGAAAAATTATACAACCATATTTTCCTCTCTCATAATAATTACATGTAGGATCATATTCAAATTCAATAATACAGCTATCACATAACATTTTCTCTTCATGATCCACATGCATGCAAAGTTGACACTCTTCCAAAATAGTGGGATTATCATAAAATAAAGTCAAGAACTCTCCAAGTCCACTTTTATCAAAAATTTCATAAGATCGAACACTCTCCAAATATGTGGGATTATTTTTAGCTAAAGTTGACACTCTTCGAAACCCACTTTTAATATTATCGCAAGCATATTCATCATGGGGTTTAAATAAATTTTCAAGATCATAAGAATCATTATCACCCTAATCATGATCATTGCAATAAGTAGTAGACATATCAAAACAAGCATCCCCAAGCTTGGGGTTTTGTATATCAGTGACAAAATTGACATTAATAGATTTTATATTAAAATCATTGCAATCATGCTTTTTATTCAAGGAGCTATCATGAATCACTTCATGAATTTCTTCGTTTAACACTTCATCACAATTTCCAGATTCATAGATCTCCAGCAAAACTTCATAAACATAATCTAGTGAACTCAATTCACTAGCAATTGGTTCATCTAATTGGATCTTTTGAAAAGATTAGCAAGTGGGTGAGGATCCATACCAATAGATTATTAGCAAGCAAAGATGCAAGCAAATAGAAGCCACATGGTAACACAAGTAGAGAGAGCAAACAAGAGATCTGACGAGAAAAAGGCGAACGAAGAAGAGGGCGAATAAAACGGCAAATTTTTGTGAAGTGGGGGAGAGGAAAACGAGAGGCAAATGGCAAATAATGTAAATTGCAAGGAGATGAGATTTGTGATTAGGAACCTGGTTGATGTTGATGATGTCTCCTCGGCAACGGCGCCAGAAATTCGCACGTTTGCGAGAGACTATATTCACGTGGTCCTCCCTGGCAACGGCGCCAGAAATTCCTTTTGATGTTTGCTAGAAATACATCGGTATTTCCCCAAAGAGGAAGGGATGATGCATCATAGCAACGGCAGGTATTTCCCTTAGTGATGAGACCAAGGTTATCGAACCAGTTGGAGAACCACACAACACCACGTAAAAAGCTCCTGCACACAAAGAACAAATACTTGCAACCCGACGTAAGAGAGGGGTTGTCAATCCCTCACGGGTAAAAAGATAGATGAAATTGTAGTAGATTGGATAAATAGATCTCGCGGGAATGCGAGATAAAATAAATAACTAAAAAATGCAGCAAGGTATTTCTGTATTTTTGGTTTCATAGATCTGAAATAAAAGAAAATAAAAATAGATCACGAAGGCAAATATATTAGATAAGAGACCCGGGGGCCATAGGTTTCACTAGTGGCTTCTCTCGAGAAAAAAAGCAAACGGTGGGAAAATAGTTACTGTTGGGCAATTGATAAAACTTCAAATAATCATGACGATATCTAGGCAATGATCATTATATAGGCATCACGTCCAAGAATAGTAGACCGACTCCTGCCTGCATCTACTACTATTACTCCACACATCGACCGCTATCGAGCATGCACCTATTGTATTAAGTTCATGAAAAAATGGAGTAATGCAATAAGAACGATGACATGATGTAGACAAGATCTATTTATCCAGAAATAGACCCCATCTTGTTATACTTAATAGCAATGATACATACGTGTCGGTTCCCCTCTGTCACGGGGATCAAGCACCGTAAGATCGAAACCATCACAAAGCACCTCTTCCCATTGCAAGATAAATACATCAAGTTGGCCAAACAAAACCCAAATATTGGAGAAGAAATACGAGGCTGTAAGCAATCATGCATATAAGAGATCAAAGAAGACTCAAATAACTTTCATCGATAAAAACATAGATCTGATCATAAACTCAAAGTTCATCGGATCAACACAAACACACCGCAAAATGAGTTACATCATATGGATCTCCAAGAGACCATTGTATTGAGAATCAAACGAGAGAGAGGAAGCCATCTAGCTACTAACTACGGACCTGTAGGTCTACAATGAACTACTCACGCATCATCAGAGAGGCACCAATGGAAATGATGAACCCCTCCGTGATGGTGTCCAGATTGGATCTAGTGGTTCTGGAACTTGCGGCCACTGGAATTGATTTTCGTCGACTCCCCTAGGGTTTCTAGAATATTGGGGTATTTATAGAGCAAAGAGGTGGTGCAGGAGGCCACCGAGGTGGGCATAACCCACCTGGGCGTGCGTGGGGGCCCAGGCGCACCCTGGTGGATTGTGCTGTTGGGGAACGTTGCAGAAAATTAAAAATTTTCCTACGGTTTCACCAAGATCCATCTATGAGTTCATCTAAGCAACGAGTCAAGGGAGTGAGTTTGCATCTACATACCACTTGTAGATTGCGTACGGAAGCGTTCGAGGGAGCGGTGATGATGGAGTCGTACTCGACGTGATTCAGATCACCGATGACCAAGTGCTGAACGGACAGCACCTCCGCGTTCAACACACGTACGGTACGGGCGACGTCTCCTCCGTCTTGATCCAGCAAGGAGGAAGGAGAGGTTGAGGAAGACAGCTCCACCGGCAGCACGGCGGCGTGATGATGGTGGAGAAGCGGTACTCCGACAGGGCTTCGCCGAGCTCACAACGGAGGAGGAGAGGTGTTGGGGAGGGGAGGGCTGCGCCTTGGCTTATGATGCGGCTGCCCTCCCCTCACCCCTCTATTTATAGGGGAAGGGGCAAGGGGGGCCGGCCCCTCTAGATGAGATCTAGAGGGGGGGCGGCGGCCAGGGAGGGGGCTTGCCCCCCAAGCAAGGGGGGTGCGCCCCCCTTAGGGTTCCCCCCCCAACCCTAGGCGCATGGACCCAAGGGGGGGGGCGCCCAGCCCACCAGGGGCTGGCTGCTATCCCCATGCAGCCCATGTGGCCCCCCGGGAGGGGTGGCCCCTCCCGGTGGACCCCCGGAACCCCTCCGGTGGTCCCGGTACAATACCGGTATGACCCCGAAACTTTCCGGTGTCCGTTTGACAACTTCCCATATATAAATCTTTACCTCCGGACCCTTCCGGAACTCCCCGTGACGTCCGGGATCTCATCCGGGACTCCGAACAACATTCGGTAGTCACATACAAGTCTTCCTAATAACCCTAGCGTCACCGAACCTTAAGTGTGTAGACCCTACGGGTTCGGGAGACACGTAGACATGACCGAGACGGCTCTCGGGAAATAACCAACAGCGGGATCTGGATACCCATGTTGGCTCCCACATGCTCCTCGATGAAGTCATCGGATGAACCACGATGTCGAGGATTCAATCAACCCCGTATGCAATTCCCTTTGTCAGTCGGTATGTTACTTGCCCAAGACTCGATCGTCGGTATCCCAATACCTCGTTTAGTATCGTTACCGGCAAGTCACTTTACTCGTACCGTAATGCATGATCCCGTGACCAAACACTTGGTCACTTTGAGCTCATTATGATGATGCACTACCGAGTGGGCCCAGTGATACCTCTCCGTAATCCGGAGTGACAAATCCCAGTCTCGATCCGTGTCAACCCAATAGACACTTTCGGAGATACCTGTAGTGCACCTTTATAGTCACCCAATTACGTTGTGACGTTTGGTACACCCAAAGCACTCTTACGGTATCCGGGAGTTACACGATCTCATGGTCTAAGGAAGAGATACTTGACATTGGAAAAGCTCTAGCAAAACGAACTACACGATCTTGTGCTATGCTTAGGATTGGGTCTTGTCCATCACGTCATTCTCCTAATGACGTGATCCCGTTGTCAATGACATCTAATGTCCATAGTCAGGAAACCATGACTATCTGTTGACCAACGAGCTAGTCAACTAGAGGCTCACTAGGGACATGTTATGGTCTATGTATTCATACGTGTATTATGATTTCCGGATAATACAGTTATAGCATGAATAAAAGACAATTATCATGAACAAGGAAATATAATAATAACACTTTTATTATTGCCTCTAGGGCATATTTCCAACAGTCTCCCACTTGCACTAGAGTCAATAATCTAGTTACATTGTGATGAATCAAACACCCATAGAATTCTGGTGTTGATCATGTTTTGCTCGCGAGAGAGGTTTAGTCAACGGATCTGCGACATTCAGATCCTTATGTACTTTGCAAATATCTATGTATCCATCTTGAACATTTTCACGGATGGAGTTGAAACAACGCTTGATGTGCCTGGTCTTCTTGTGAAACCTAGGCTCCTTTGCAAGGGCAATAGCTCCAGTGTTGTCACAGAAGAGTTTGATTGGCCCCGACGCATTGGGTATGACTCCTAGGTCGGTGATGAACTCCTTCACCCAAATAGCTTCATGCGCTGCCTCCGAGGCTGCCATGTACTCCGCTTCACATGTAGATCCCGCCACGACGCTCTGCTTGCAGCTGCACCAGCTTACTTCTCCACCATTCAACATATACACGTATCCGGTCTGTGACTTAGAGTCATCCAGATCTGTGTCGAAGCTAGCGTCGACGTAACCCTTTACGATGAGCTCTTCGTCACCTCCATAAACGAGAAACATGTCCTTTGTCCTTTTCAGGTACTTCAGGATATTCTTGACCGATGTCCAGTGTTCCTTGCCGGGATTACTTTGGTATCTTCCTACCAAACTTACGGCAAGGTTTACATCAGGTCTGGTACACAACATGGCATACATAATAGATCCTATGGCTGAAGCATAGGGGATGACACTCATCTCTTCTTTATCTTTTGCCGTGGTCGGGCATTGAGCCGAGCTCAATCTCACACCTTGCAATACAGGCAAGAACCCCTTCTTGGACTGATCCATTTTGAACTTCTTAAAAATCTTATCAAGGTATGTGCTTTGTGAAAGACCTATGAGGCGTCTCAATCTATTTCTATAAATCTTGATGCCTAATATATAAGCAGCTTCTCCGAGGTCCTTCATTGAAAAACACTTATTCAAGTAGGCCTTAATACTGTCCAAGAATTCTATATCATTTCCCATCAAAAGTATGTCATCTACATATAATATGAGAAATGCTACAGAGCTCCCACTCACTTTTTTGTAAACGCAGGCTTCTCCATAAGTCTGCATAAACCCAAACGCTTTGATCATCTCACCAAAGCGAATGTTCCAACTCCGAGATGCTTGCACCAGCCCATAAATGGATCGCTGGAGCTTGCATACTTTGTTAGCATTCTTAGGATCGACAAAACCTTCCGGCTGCATCATATACAGTTCTTCCTTAAGATAACCGTTAAGGAATGCCGTTTTGACGTCCATCTGCCATATCTCATAATCATGGTATGCGGCAATTGCTAACATGATTCGGACAAACTTAAGCTTTGCTACGGGAGAGAAAGTCTCATCGTAGTCAATCCCTTGAACTTGCCGATAACCCTTAGCGACAAGTCGAGCTTTATAGATGGTAATATTACC
Organism: Triticum dicoccoides; assembly: GCF_002162155.2. Classification (NCBI taxonomy): domain Eukaryota; kingdom Viridiplantae; phylum Streptophyta; class Magnoliopsida; order Poales; family Poaceae; genus Triticum; species Triticum dicoccoides. The sequence goes on along the minus strand of NC_041393.1, from coordinate 200,593,207 downwards.
ATCCGCGTCCGTCTTCTTCTTAAAGATCCATTTGTTTTCTATCGCTCGCCGATCATCGGGCAAGTCAGTCAAAGTCCATACTTTGTTTTCATACATGGATTCTATCTCGGATTTCATGGCTTCAAGCCATTTGTTGGAATCTGGGCCCGCCATCGCTTCTTCATAGTTCGAAGGTTCACCGTTGTCTAACAACATGATTTCCAGGACAGGGTTGCCGTACCACTCTGGTGCGGAACGTGTCCTTGTGGACCTACGAAGTTCAGTAGCAACTTGATCCGAAGTACCATGATCATCATCATTAATTTCCTCTTCAGTTGGTGTAGGCATCACAGGAACATTTTCCTGAGCTGCACTACTTTCCGGCTCAAGAGGTAGTACTTCATCGAATTCTACTTTCCTCCCACTTACTTCTCTCGAGAGAAACTCTTTTTCCAGAAAGGATCCGTTCTTGGCAACAAAGATCTTGCCCTCGGATCTGAAGTAGAAGGTATACCCAATGGTTTCCTTAGGGTATCCTATGAAGACACATTTTTCCGACTTGGGTTCGAGCTTTTCAGGTTGAAGTTTCTTGACATAAGCATCGCATCCCCAAACTTTTAGAAACGACAGCTTAGGTTTCTTCCCAAACCATAATTCATACGGTGTCGTCTCAACGGATTTAGACGGTGCCCTATTTAAAGTGAATGTAGCTGTCTCTAGAGCGTATCCCCAAAACGATAGTGGTAAATCGGTAAGAGACATCATAGACCGCACCATATCTAATAGAGTGCGATTACGACGTTCGGACACACCGTTACGCTAAGGTGTTCCAGGCGGCGTTAGTTGTGAAACGATTCCACATTTCCTTAAGTGTGTACCAAATTCGTGACTTAAGTATTCTCCTCCACGATCTGATCGTAGGAATTTTATCTTTCGGTCACGTTGATTCTCTACCTCATTCTGAAATTCCTTGAACTTTTCAAAGGTCTCAGACTTGTGTTTCATTAAGTAGACATACCCATATCTACTCAAGTCATCAGTGAGAGTGAGAACATAACGATATCCTCCGCGAGCCTCAACGCTCATTGGACCGCACACATCGGTATGTATGATTTCCAACAAGTTGGTTGCTCGCTCCATAGTTCCGGAGAACGGAGTCTTGGTCATCTTGCCCATGAGGCATGGTTCGCACGTGTCAAATGATTCATAATCGAGAGACTCCAAAAGTCCATCAGCATGGAGCTTCTTCATGCGCTTGACACCAATGTGACCAAGGCGGCAGTGCCACAAGTATGTGGGACTATCGTTATCAACTTTACATCTTTTGGTATTCACACTATGAATATGTGTAACATTACGCTCGAGATTCATTAAGAATAAACCATTGACCATAGGGGCATGACCATAAAACATATCTCTCATATAAATAGAACAACCATTATTCTCGGATTTAAATGAGTAGCCATCTCGTATCAAACGAGATCCAGATACAATGTTCATGCTCAAACTTGGCACAAAATAACAATTATTAAGGTTTATAACTAATCCTGTAGGTAAATGTAGAGGTAGCGTGCCGACGGCGATCACATCGACCTTGGAACCGTTCCCGACGTGCATCGTCACCTCGTCCTTCGCCAGCCTCCGTTTATTCCGCAGCTCCTGCTGTGAGTTACAAATATGAGCAACGGCACCGGTATCAAATACCCAGGAGTTACTACGAGAACTGGTAAGGTACACATCAATTACATGTATATCAAATATACCTTTAGTGTTGCCGGCATTCTTATCTGCTAAGTATTTGGGGCAGTTCCGCTTCCAGTGACCCTTCCCCTTGCAATAAAAGCACTCAGTCTCGGGCTTGGGTCCATTCTTTGACTTCTTCCCGGCAACTGGCTTACCGGGCGCGGCAACATCTTTGCCGTCCTTCTTGAAGTTCTTCTTACCCTTGCCCTTCTTAAACTTAGTGGTCTTATTGACCATCAACACTTGATGTTCTTTCTTGATTTCAACCTCTGCCGACTTCAGCATTGAAAATACTTCAAGAATGGTCTTCACCATCCCCTGCATATTGTAGTTCATCACAAAGCTCTTGTAGCTTGGTGGGAGCGGCTGAAGGATTCTGTCAATGACCGCCTCGTCCGGGAGGTTAATGTCCAGCTGGGACAGGCGGCTGTGCAACCCAGACATTTTGAGTATATGCTCACTGACAGAACTGTTTTCCTCCATCTTACAACTATAGAACTTGTCGGAGACTTCATATCTCTCGATCCGGGCATGAGCTTGGAAAACTAGTTTCAGCTCTTTGAACATCTCATATGCTCCGTGTCGCTCAAAATGCTTTTGGAGCCCCGGTTCTAAGCTGTAAAGCATGCCGCACTGAACGAGGGAGTAATCATCAGTACGTGTCTGCCAAACGTTCAAATCGTCTTGCAGTGCTGGGAGAGCAGGTGGGTCACCTAACGGTGCTTCTAGGACATATGCTTTCTTGGCAGCTATGAGGATGATCCTCAGGTTCCGGACCCAGTCCGTATAGTTGCTGCCATCATCTTTCAGCTTGGTTTTCTCTATGAATGCGTTGAAGTTCATGTTGACATGAGCGTTGGCCATTTGATCTACAAGACATATTTTGCAAAGGTTTTAGACTAAGTTCATGATAACTAAGTTCATCTAATCAAATTATTGAAATGAACTCCCACTCAGATTTGACATCCCTCTAGTCATCTAAGTGTTACACGATCCGAGTAGACTAGGCCGTGTCCGATCATCACGTGAGACGGACTAGTCATCGTCGGTGAACATTTTCATGTTGATCGTATCTTCCATACGACTCGTGTTCGACCTTTCGGTCTCCGTGTTCCGAGGCCATGTTTGTACATGCTAGGCTCGTCAAGTTAACCCTAAGTGTTTTGCATGTGTAAAACTGTCTTACACCCGTTGTATGTGAACGTAAGGATCTATCACACCCGATCATCACGTGGTGCTCCGAAACGACGAACTTTAGCAATGGTGCACAGTTAGGGGAGAACACTTCTCGAAATTGTTGTAAGGGATCATCTTATTTACTACCGTCGTTCTAAGTAAACAAGATGCATAAACATAATAAACATCACATGCAATTATATAAAGTAGTGACATGATATGGCCAATATCATATAGCTCCTTTGATCTTCATCTTCGGGGCTCCATGATCATCTTGTCACCGGCATGACACCATGATCTCCATCATCATGATCTCCATCATCGTGTCTTCATGAAGTTGTCACGCCAACGACTACTTCTACTTCTATGACCAACGCGTTTAGCAATAAAGTAAAGTAGTTTACATGGCGTTCTTCAATGACACGCAGGTCATACAAAAAATAAAGACAACTCCTATGGCTCCTGCCGGTTGTCATACTCATCGACATGCAAGTCGTGATTCCTATTACAAGAACATGATCTCATACATCACAATATATCATTCATCATTCATCACAACTTCTGGCCATATCACATCACATGACAATTGCTGCAAAAACAAGTTAGACGTCCTCTAATTGTTGTTGCATCTTTTATGTGGCTGCAATTGGGTTCTAGCAAGAACGTTTTCTTACCTACGAATAACCACAACGTGATTTTGTCAACTTCTATTTACCCTTCATAAGGACCCTTTTCATCGAATCCACTTCAACTAAAGTGGGAGAGATAGACACCCGCCAGCCACCTTGTGCAACTAGTGCATGTTAGTCGGTGGAACCGGTCTCATGTAAGCGTACGTGTAAGGTTGGTCCGGGCCGCTTCATCCCACAATACCGCTGAAGTAAGATAAGACTAGTAGCGGCAAGCAAGTTGACAAGATCTACGCCCACAACTAAATTGTGTTCTACTCGTGCAATAGAGAACTACGCATAGACCTAGCTCATGATGCCACTTTTGGGGAACGTTGCAGAAAATTAAAATTTTTCCTACGGTTTCACCAAGATCCATCTATGAGTTCATCTAAGCAACGAGTCAAGGGAGTGAGTTTGCATCTACATACCACTTGTAGATCGCGTACGGAAGCGTTCGAGGGAGCGGTGATGATGGAGTCGTACTCGACGTGATTCAGATCATCGATGACCAAGTGCTGAACGGACAGCACCTCCGCGTTCAACACACGTACGGTACGGGCGACGTCTCCTCCGTCTTGATCCAGCAAGGAGGAAGGAGAGGTTGAGGAAGACAGCTCCACCGGCAGCACGACGGCGTGATGATGGTGAAGAAGCAGTACTCCGACAGGGCTTCGCCGAGCTCACAACGGAGGAGGAGAGGTGTTGGGGAGGGGAGGGTTGCGCCTTGGCTTATGGTGCGGCTGCCCTCCCCTCACCCCTCTATTTATAGGGGAAGGGGCAAGGGGGTCCGACCCCTCTAGATGAGATCTAGAGGGGGGGCGGCGGCCAGGGAGGGGGCTTGCCCCCCAAGCAAGGGGGGTGCGCCCCCCTTAGGGTTTCCCCCCCAACCCTAGGCGCATGGGCCCAAGGGGGGGAGCGCCCAGCCCACCAGGGGCTGGCTGCTATCCCCATGCATCCCATGTGGCCCCCCGGGAGGGGTGGCCCCTCCCGGTGGACCCCCGGAACCCCTCCGGTGGTCCCGGTACAATACCGGTATGACCCCGAAACTTTCCGGTGTCCGTTTGACAACTTCCCATATATAAATCTTTACCTCCGGACCCTTCCGGAACTCCTCGTGACGTCCGGGATCTCATCCAGGACTCCGAACAACATTCGGTAGTCACATATAAGTCTTCCTAATAACCCTAGCGTCACCGAACCTTAAGTGTGTAGACCCTACGAGTTCGGGAGACACGTAGACATGACCGAGACGGCTCTCGGGCAATAACCAACAGCGGGATCTGGATACCCATGTTGGCTCCCACATGCTCCTCGATGAAATCATTGGATGAACCACGATGCCGAGGATTCAATCAACCCCGTATGCAATTCCCTTTGTCAGTCGGTATGTTACTTGCCCGAGACTCGATCGTCGGTATCCCAATACCTCGTTCAGTCTCGTTACCGGCAAGTCACTTTACTCGTACCGTAATGCATGATCCCGTGACCAAACACTTGGTCACTTTGAGCTCATTATGATGATGCACTACCGAGTGGGCCCAGTGATACCTCTCCGTAATCCGGAGTGACAAATCCCAGTCTCGATCCGTGTCAACCCAACAGACACTTTCGGAGATACCTGTAGTGCACCTTTATAGTCACCCAATTACGTTGTGACGTTTGGTACACCCAAAGCACTCTTACGGTATCCGGGAGTTACACGATCTCATGGTCTAAGGAAGAGATACTTGACATTGGAAAAGCTCTAGCAAAACGAACTACACGATCTTGTGCTATGCTTAGGATTGGGTCTTGTCCATCACGTCATTCTCCTAATGACGTGATCCCGTTGTCAATGACATCTAATGTCCATAGTCAGGAAACCATGACTATCTGTTGACCAACGAGCTAGTCAACTAGAGGCTCACTAGGGACATGTTATGGTCTATGTATTCACACGTGTATTATGATTTCCGGATAATACAGTTATAGCATGAATAAAAGAGAATTATCATGAACAAGGAAATATAATAATAACACTTTTATTATTGCCTCTAGGGCATATTTCCAACATGTGCCCCCCTTGGGGCACCCATCTGGTACTTCTTCGGCCCATCTTGTGTCTTCTGGTCCAGAAAAAATCCACAAAAAGTTTTGCTGCGTTTGGACTCCGTTTGGTGTTGATTTCCCGCGATGTAAAAAACAAGCAGAAAATAGCAACTGGCACTAGGCACTATGTCAATAGGTTAGTACCAAAAAATGATATAAAATGATTATAAAATGATTGTAAAACATCCAAGAATGATAATATAATAGCATGGAACAATCAAAAATTTATAGATATGTTGGAGACGTATCAGACCATACATGCAGATTGCACTGGGTTGTCTTGAAGTTCTGGCAGAATAGTTCTAAGCTCGGAGCACAAAGCATTGAAAGATGAACACGAGTTATATGGAGATATGATCGGGAAAAGCTTGCCCACCGGTCAAAATTCTCGTCATTAGTGATGCACACATCAATGGCTGAGAACAATATTTGGATCTTGAATCACTCATAATTTAATATGAGAGATACTAATTTGAGTGGGAGTGCACTTTATATTAAAACTTGTTTATACATTAGTGCTACAATTAATTATGAATTTGGTCTAAAATTATTTGTGTATTTGTCCTTGTAGATGGCTTGCAATATGTTCAACTTAGCCCCTATGCTTGAGAAAGAAAAGTTGGCTGCAAATGGTGGGAACTATGCGGATTGGATCCGAAACCTGAGATTTGTACTCATAGTGCTAAAAAGGAGTATGTGCTGGATCAACCCCTAGGTGAAGCTCCTTCAAAGGATGCTGCACCACAAGAAGTTGCTTCTTATGCTACTCGTAGTGATGACTATGATTCAGTCCAGTGCCTCATGTTAACTTGCATGGATCCTGAACTACAAAAACGTTTTGAACGATCCACCACTCAATTCATAATTGGGTCACTGGAAGTTCTGTACAAGAAATAGGCAAGGACCGAACGGTTTCAATTAACCAAGGCCCTAATAGAATGCAGTATGGAGGAGGGTTCCTCAATAAGTGAGCATATTGTGAAGCTTGTTGGCTACGTTGATAGGCTTGCTTCACTGGAATTTGGAATTCCGCCAACACTCGGTATAGATATTGTGCTTGCTTCACTCCCACCATATTACGATGGTTTCATTGTGAAATACAACATGAACGAGATGGAGAAAAGTGCAAACGAGCTGTTTTCTATGCTCAAAACTTCGGAAGCTGGGATGCAGAAGAACAAAGAAGTGTTGATGGTCAACAAGACTATCAGTTTCAAGAAGAAGGGCAAGTCCTAGAAGAAATCTATTGGTACCGGTAAGACCGCCTCCCAGGAGAAGAACGAGGGTGGAGCCAACAAAGAGACTGAATGTTTTTATTGCAAACAGAAGGTTCACACAAAGCGGAACTGCAAGAAGTACTTAGCAAATAAGAAGAATGGTTCTTCAGACAAAGGTATAATAGTTATATGATATTAATGGTGTTTTACTTGTTTCTGTATGTCATAAGTATTTGATACTAATTGATTGCTTTTAATTTGCAATCTGATATAGGAACTATAGAAAACTCACAAGTTGAGAAGAAATAAAGACAAGATGATAGTCAAGGATGGTGATGGGGTCGCTACTCAAGATTGATGGAATCTATCTTCAAGATGTACCTTAGAATCGAATAATAGTTATTACGTTCCGTAGTTGTATAAGACATTATGTTTTGTATTATGCAATAAAGTTTTGAACAATAGTTGTTGAAGTTACTATAAGAATATGTTTTGGACTTACCACAAGTTTCGATGGTTTATTCTTGAAATCTTGATTTAAAATATTACAACATTTATGCTAAACGTCTTAAGAAGACTGATAAGTTCCACATGAATATATCTCTGCCTGAATACATTGGGAATAATCTTCATATAGATGAAGTATTCGATCATCGTGATCGATAAAATACATAATGATGTATAAAACCGATAGACAGAAACAAAGTATGGTAGATAAATTAACTTCATTAAAATAAGTAAAAATGTTTTACTCAGACTGAAATACTTGAATAGTTCAACAAAATTTCAGAATCTATTTGAAGAGTTCAAATATTTAATGAAGATTAAGGAACATTATGACAATTCATATTGTGATTCTTCATTTGAACAAATAGATCTAAAGTCATAAGTATAGCAAGACCGTTTCAATAAAAATGAAATTATTCTATCTGCTATTCATAACCGGGGTATAACCTAAACGACAAAATATACACTGAAATAAAAAACCATGTATAGATCTTGTTAAAATGAAATCATATGAGATATGAACATTATTTAACAACATGATAGTTGAATTGTAGGTTTATATGATTTCTCCCAATAAAATATCCAAGAGACAAAAAATGTTTGTCACAAATAGACATTGTTTAAGAAAAGGGTTTTCTTGTCAAAGGAACAAGTGGGAGGATGTTATAGCTTGAAAAATTAGTGAATCTTTAACGGTACAAAACTAATCAGAATTTGTTCCAATAAATTATTTACAAGATATACCGTTAATTACAACATTAGATGTAGAAAAAATCTAAAAAGCTAAAACATGATCATGAACATTGTTGAATTTATGAAATTACACGACAAAGTTTTTCATCTTGTAAAAAGATAAATGTGAACACTACAAAGAAACAAAGGTGGTGCCTAGCTTATATGAAATGGCCCTTGGTCATGCACACCGAAATGAAAATTCAATCAAGTTTGGAACTTGTTATTTTCTGACGAGTTTAAAACTTGACAATACTTCAAGGAATGTGAAGTAAAAGAAGGATTTCAAAACAAGTTTCCTTAATTGGGAAAAGGATGTATGAATGATACAACCATAAAAGTTTTTATCCTCGAGATAACCGGATGAATGTGCAAACTTCAAAACTATTTGAAGATTTGAACTGGCATTGTATTTTGGACTTGTCGAAAAGTATTTTTTGTGTAAAATTCACTGGGAGCTATATAATAGTTCTAAGTCATATATGTAAGACATATCATGAAATAGAAATAATATAAAACTTCCAAGTACTGACAAAATAGTTTTGTAGAACTCACTGGGAGATGTATAAAGTTTTTGATCCTATATGTATATGACATATTATGGAATAGAAACAATATAAAGTTCCTAAGAACATAACAAAATGATTTCAAAACAAAATTTCCATCAAAGTGTAAAGCAAAATATTGAGCATGATAGGATCTAAAAAGTTTATATATTTTTTGACAAAATTTTAAAAGGGGAGTTTTAAAATATAGAGAAAATTGTTTTCTCTAAATGTCATATAACTTGATGCTTATGAATGATAAGCTTGGAAGATAAAATTATCTTAATAAGTTATAATATATAATGGCCAACGTATATTTACTAAAAGTTAGTAAATAAAACATCAAAGGATAAAAATGTCTATTTCAAGGTATTGAGGATGAAATTCATTATTAAGACTATACGAATATCAAACTTCATAGTTGGGCTATAATAATTCAGAATTATATATGAAGAAATTTGTTAAATCTATAAACGATAAGGATATACATCTTGAAAACATGAGATGTTTCAATTTTTATTTGAATCAAGAATTGTATTGATATAAATGTTTTGTCTGAATAGATGTTGCAAGAGTTATAAGTGACCCATAAAGGTTATGCAAGAAGAATCTTTATAAAATGGGTTAATTCAACATATGATCAAGAAGAGTCTTGACATAAGAATATTATGATCGTAAATCCAATAATATTTATATTATGAATAAAATATTATGGCTGAAAACCTAGATGGATTAAGATCTGAGAAGAAGACAATACCAGCACAAATATCACAAAGTTTTGAGTTTGTCAAAACTAATGACGAAGGCTCAGCCACAAGCAATTCATTAATAACACAAGATAAGTTGTTAAGTGTTATGCAACTAGATTATTGACTAAGAGTTTATATTTCCATTGTTCATAATGAAGAGTTTATATTTCATGATATAACTGCTATGATCCTGGAATATGCGATTCAGTGGAAAACACACATGCACGTGTGGAATGATAAATGGTCAAACAATATGTTCCCTGTCCAGCCTCTAGGACTGGCTCAAGTGTTGTTGGTGATCAAGTTTTCCAGATCTTAGGATATCCTTAGGTGCAACGATAGTCCTAAAACAATATTGAGGGTATGACGTTAGAAGAACGATCATATTCAATCGACCAAATCTTGTATGTTATACTTTGTGATCATATCGTCTGAAATCATCTGTTATAACAGGGAGTGTTAGCATGTGTACTTTAGTTCCTCAGACCATGAGAGTGTCTCGGCTACTTCTTACCAGACGATGGACTTTGGGGTTGCTCAAACGTCATCTGTAACAAGGTGATCATAATGACAACTTTCAGGTTCATCGGAAAGTTTGACAAGTGAACAAATAGCTCAAGAGTGGGATTTGCTCCTCTGACGATGGAGAGATATTCTTAGGGCCCTCTCGGCGTGACTGTATCCATCATTGTCTGGTCATACATAGGTGACTACGTCACGGGGATGTCAGAACACGTCAACGAGAAAGAAGAACAAAACCGATAACGGGAGCAACGTTATAGTGGGCATGGTGATGACCCAAGAGGACACTGATGCACACCAGGTTTTGTAAAGCATTGCGAAGCAAAGCGAACGTCACATGATAACCAAAGGTTCACTCGAATATCATTCGTGTAATCATAGGGACCGATATGAATGTCCACGGTTCCGCAATCGGTCATTGAATGAAGGGGTTTCGTTCATGTCTATGTTTTACCGAACCTACGGGGTCACAAACTTAAGGTAATCAAGATCTACTAAGAGTCAGTAGAATGGGAATGATGAGAATATATTTGTGAAATAGTTTCATTAACATTCGGAATAGTTCTGAGAGGTTCCAGAAGCGTTTCGGGGTCACCGGAAGGGTTTCGGTGAATATCGGGTATTACCAATTAATTATATACAGGTGAAAAATGTTTCTGGGGATATTAAGTTATATATATATATATAATTCTCTGAAAATGTTTAAAGTATTTTATATATTAATTAAATATCAACGGGCCTTAAAAGGCCAAGAAGGGGAAAGAGACTTAGGCATTGGGTGGTGCC
>NC_041393.1:200572786-200582202 GCF_002162155.2 Triticum dicoccoides | reverse complement strand
AAGTATTTCCCTCAGTTTTTGAGAACCAAGGTATCAATCCAGTAGGAGGCTCCTCAAAAGTCCCACGCACCTACACAAACAAACAAGAACTCACAACAAACGCAATAAAGGGGTTGTCAATCCCTTCAAGGCCACTTGCGAAAGTGAGATCTGATAGAGATAATATGATAAGATAAATATATTTTTGGTATTTTATGATATAGATAGGAAAAGTAAAGATGCAAATAAAAGTAGATTAAAAGCTTATATGATAAGAGATAGACCCGGGGGCCATAGGTTTCACTAGTGGCTTCTCTCAAGATAGCATAAGTATTATGGTGGGTGAACAAACTATTGTCGAGCAATTGATAGAAAAGCGAATAATTATGAGATTATCTAGGCATGATCATGTATATAGGCATCACATCCGTGACAAGTAGACCGACTCCTGCCTGCATCTACTACTATTACTCCACACATCAACCGCTATCCAGCATGCATCTAGAGTATTAAGTTCATAAAGAACAGAGTAATGCATTAAGAAAGATGACATAATGTAGAGGGATAAACTCATGCAATATGATATAAACCCCATATTTTTATCCTCGATGGCAACAATACAATACGTGCCTTGCTGCCCCTACTGTCACTGGGAAAGGACACCGCAAGATTGAATGCAAAGCTAAGCACTTCTCCCATTGCAAGAAAGATCAATCTAGTAGGCCAAACCAAACTGATAATTCGAAGAGACTTGCAAAGATAACTTAATCACACATAAAAGAATCAGAGGAGATTCAAATATTTCTCATAGATAAATTTGATCATAAACCCACAATTCATTGGATCTCGAAAAACACACCGCAAAAAGAGTTACATCGAATAAATCTCCAAGAAGATCGAGGAGAACTTGGTATTGAGATTCAAAGAGAGAGAAGAAGCCATCTAGCTAATAACTATGGACCCAAAGGTCTGTGGTAAACTACTCACAACTCATCGGAGAGGCCTTGGTGTTGATGTAGAAGCCCTCCATGGTCGATTTCCCCTCCAGCGGAGCACCGGCGAAGGCTCCAAGATGGGATCTCGCGGATACAGAAGGTTACGGCGGTGGAATTAAGTTTTCGTGCTCGCTTCTGATGTTTTCGGGGTACATGGGTATATATAGGAGGAAGAAGTAGGTCGGTGGACTCCCGAGGGGCCCATGAGATAGGGGGCGCGCCTAGTAGGGGGGCGCCCTCCACCCTCGTGGCCGCCTCGTTTGTTTCTTGACTTCCACTCCAAGTCCTCTGGATCACGTTCGTTCCAAAAATCACGCTCCCGAAGGTTTCATTCCGTTTGGACTCCGTTTGATATTCCTTTTCTTCGATACACTGAAATAGGCAAAAAAAACAGCAATACGGGCTGGGCCTCCGGTTAGTAGGTTAGTCCCAAAAATGATATAAATGTGTAAAGTAAAGCCCATAAACATCCAAAACGGGTAATATAATAGCATGGAACAATAAAAAATTATAGATACGTTGGAGACGTATCACGCACCAAGGGAGGACTTTCCTCCCTTGGTGGCTGTCCTCTCCTTCCTCCTAAACTTATATATACTAGAGGTTTTCCACTCTTTTGAGTACAAGTTTTTGGGTGCCTCTTCTAGTTGATCTAGTTCTAGTTCTAGTTTGGTCCTAGACTAATTAGAGCTAGCCCTATCCACCTCTAATCCTCATAATTAGAAGGCCATTGTGGTTCTAATCTCCTCCCTCTAATTCTCTGACGATGATTAGCTTTGGACGGTGAAGCGCTGCCGGATCGTGATGACCGTATGCTTGCAACCAAGTAGAGAGGCCGTGCTTTCGGTCTTCTGTCCGAGGGATCATTCGAGGGCGGTTCACGGGATCGTCATCATCGTTCGAGGGACTTTGAGCACGATCTACACCGACTCTTCTTCTTCCGTTGCACTCCGGAGTTGGTAATGATCGTTGATCCCAACCCTTATGCATCTTCACATTGACCTTGGTGATTATATGTGTGATTTTTTTTGTTTTCTACTACGTTTTCCAACACCTCCGACCTGGCGCACAACTTGTGCTGGTCCCCGTCTACGTATGCCCAGTGTTGGCAACAACGACGTGTGCCTTCGTCCACGACATGTACCGAGGCCTGGCAAGCCTGGTGCGGCGCCTCGTCGACATCGACTTCGTCCGTCTACGCATGCCCGATGCTGGCAACACCAACACATGTGATAACCCACAAGTATATGGGATCGCAACCGTTTTCGTGGGTAGAGTATTCAACCCAAATTTATAGATTCGACACAAGGGGAGCCAAAGAATATTTGCAGGTATTAGTAGCTGAGTTGTCAATTCAACCACACCTGGAGAGTAATTATCTACAGCAAAGTGATCAGTAGCAAAGTAGTATGATAGTTTTGATAGTAGTAGCAACAATAATAGTAACGGTAACTGTGATAGCAATGTTTTTGTAGCAAGTGCAATAGTAACAATAGCAGTAGTAACTTAGCAAGATTAATATGTAGGAAAATCCTAGGCATTGGATCGGTGATTCGTTCAATGATATTCATCATGAGAAAGTCATAACCTAGGGCGATACGGCACTAGCTCCAATTAATAAATATAATGTAGGCATGTATTCGTAAATAGTCATACGTGCTTATGGAAAGAACTTGCATGACATCTTTTGTCGTACCCTCCCATGGCAACGGGGTCCTATTGGAAACTAAGGGATATTAAGGCCTCCTTCTAATAGACAACCCGAACAAAGCATTAGCACACGATGAATACATGAACTCCTCAAACTACGACCATCACCGGGAGTGGTCCCGACTATTGTCACTCCGGGGTTGACGGATCATAACACGTAGTAGGTGACTGTAACTTGCAAGATTGGATATAGAACATGGATATAATGGTGATAACATAAACGGTTCAGATGTGAAATCATGACATCCGGGCCCAAAGTGACAAGCATTAAGTATGGCAAAAGTCATAGCAACATTAATCTCAGAACATAATGGATACTAGGAATCAAGCACTAACAAAACTAACTCGATTACATGATGAATCTCATCCAACTCCTCACCGACCAGCGAGCCTACGAAGGAATTACTCACTCTCGGTGGGGAGCATCATGGAATTGGCGATGGAGAAGGGTTGGTGATGACGAAGATCGAAGATCCCCCTCTCCGGAGCCCCAAACAGACTCCAGATCTGGCCTCACGATGAAGGACAGGAGACGGCGGCGGTTCCGTCTTGTGAAATGCGATAATTCTTTCTCCCTTATTTTTTCTGAAAAATAGGATTTTATAGCGTCGGTTTCAGGGTCTACGGGGCCACCAGGTGGGGACAACCCACCTGGGCGCGCCTGGAGGGGGTGGCGCGCCCTGGTGGGTTGTGCCCACCCAGGTGGCCCCCTCCGGTGGTTCTTGGCTCTAGAAATTCTCTTTTATAGTATAAAAATCCTCGCAAAGTTTCATTCGATTCCGAGAACTTTTATTTCTGCACGAAAACAACACCATGGTAATTCTGCTGAAAACAGGGTCAGTCCGGGTTAGTTTCATTCAAATCATGCAAATTAGAGTTCGAAACAAGAGGAAAAGCGTTAGGAAAAGTAGATACGGTGGAGACGTATCAACGTGCCCTCGTCCACGACGTGTCCTCGGGCCTGGCAAGCCTGGTGCGGCGCCTCGTCAACATCGACTTCGTCCGTCTACGCATGCCCGATGCTGGCAACACCGACGGATGACTTCATCCATGACGTGTCCGCGGGGCATCCCTCGCATGGCTACCTTGACCATGGCTACACCACCCTACGCTCTCGGCTACCTCGACAACAGTCATGCACATGGATTGTATGAGCCTATAAAAATAAGATCATGCATTTTTTAATATAAAAAAAATTAAAAAACACATATTTTTTTTGAAGATAATAACGAGTGGGTACCTGAGTGCCCATGAGGCACCCCATAGATCGTTGCTTGCGCAATGGGCCGGCACACCTAGCTTGTGAGCACCAAGGTTGTTCACATGTCCCACTAGCATCTCCAAAAGGGGGCTCGGTTTTTCGTCGCAGCGGGACTCCCTTAGGGGTCCCCTTGTTGGCTAGGGTCTACGGCATGGTGTCTTGGAGGTTCCGAAAGAAATCTCTAGTGCTGGTGGCAGCGACTGTTGCGGGTGCCGCCTCCCCCCTTGGCCCTTGGGGCCGTCGCCCATGGTTTTCCTTCCGCCTTCTTCTTGAATTCCGGGGAAATCCCTTGTCCGTACTTGTGGACACGACGGCGGCGGCACGATGTCATTGTATCCTTCTTGGGAATCATTGGTGAGTGTAGGTTCCTTCGATCATAAGACAAAGGGATCCACCGCGGCTTCCCGGGAGTCCGATGAGCTGGCTGTCGAACATGAGGAAGACAAAGGGATCCACCGCAACAGGCCGTAAACTAGTGTAGTGTATCCATATCATGGGAATGGAGCTCCGCGTGGTCGGACGTGCACATAGTTTTACAAATAGAGCAACGTAGTACAAGTTATATATCAGAAAAAATATATCCTTAGAAATTGAACATTAATCATTTTGTTAATTATTAGCATTAACAACTTGTTAAGTTCTGCATCAGTTTTGGGGTTAGTTCTGTCCGTTTGAGAGGTCACTCCTCTCATTGAGAGGAAACACAGGACTGAGCCGCCATTTCCTTTCTAGAGCTTTGCGCAGTCTCTAAAGCCGTCCCCATCTGCTTCTTGCTGTGCACCGCGAAGAGGAAGAGTAGACTTTTGAAACAACATCTCTCAAGATCTTGCCCGAGAGAGAGCTGACGAGATTTTTCTGAGAACATTTGCATGGTTGCTTACTAGTTCGTCTACTTCCTTGAAGTTGTCTACTTCATCCTTGACACTTTGTGGCAGGCCGATGTTGCTGCCGAGAATGTATCCAGGAAACGGGCTATTTGTGAACCCAGTGCGCCGATTGATTTTGGGACGATGGATAGAAAATTGAGGGGAAAAATTGCCTGGCAGACCAGGATCTGGCGTTTATGCAAAACACCAAGCACTTCTTCACTATGAACCCCCAGTGCATCCCACTGTTCTAGAACGTTTGCAGTTAGACCTTGTATCTACTATTCCTAAATAATTGACCCCCACTAACTCTAATTCTCTCAACATGCGGCCTTCCACCTCATCAAGTGTGTTATGCAGCATCCACTAACACTATTTTATAGCCCATGCAAACCACATGCATATTCTTTGCTCACACACAGTGCAAGTCTAAAACATTTCTACATTAAAAAATAGTACCTTTTGACTTGGATCATTTTCTTCATACACAATTCATCTAAAATTAATCTTTAAATTCATGCCGCAGCGTGTGGGGAAATCATCTAGTTTCATCAAAATCAACCCACTATAATGAAATCTTTAAATCCATGTTTTATCTATTGCTTTTTTGGATTAAAATTCATGAAAAGTGCTCATATATTCAACATTACAACATACTAAGAAAATAAAAGAAATATTATCTATTTGACTAAGTAAAGAAATAAAGTTATAAATCTCTTGGTTACATCGTTCCCTTTGCCAAAGACTCGAAAAGAAGAAGAAGCTTGATGTGTTTCCAAGAACCTAGGACCACGACCCTACCTGAGTACTTCAGCTCTACCCTTCTCTCCTCTTCTTTTTCCGAGATAGGGAAGGTGTGCGTAGAAAGGAAAAAAGTGAGCCCTAGAATATCCAACCACTTCGAGTGTATCGACACTATATCTGATTAAGATATACATTCATGAGAGGACATATATATTATATATATGACTAAATATAGCTAATTTGACAGGATTATATTTTTATATATGAGGTATTACGGTTTAACAAACACAGAACGATAACAACGACATTCTTGTCTAATGTTTCAATCATTAAACTACCTATCAACCTTGTCAGCTCCGTTTAGCATATTAGTATGGATCATGCTCAAGTTTATGTACTTAAAGGAGGAATCTCAACGATGCAACATTTTTAGTGGGATCGAAAGAGAGCATAATCACCGCTATGACATTTTGATAACACCATACAAGGTAGTCATTCGGGAAAACAAAATATTTCGTGTAGTGCACCAAATGCCACAAATTGCAATGAAGTGAAATAGCTCTATGATTTGTCTCGAATCTATCTATAATTTTTGTATGATTCATGCTACCTTGTTATCAATTCTACACACTTTGGGCATGCTACTTCTGAGCTACGTTGGGATTTTCCCGAAAAGGATAGGATGAAGCAGTACAATAGAGATAAGTATTTTCCTCAATTAAAAATCAAGGTTATCAATCCAGTAGGAGAACCACAGAAAATCTCGTTAGCAGCACCTGCAAACACAAAAGCAAACACCTAGCTTGTGAGCACCAAGGTTGTTCACATGTCCCACTAGCATCTCCAAAAGGGGGCTCGGTTTTTCGTCGCAGCGGGACTCCCTTAGGGGTGCCCTTGTTGGCTAGGGTCTACGACATGGTGTCTTGTAGGTTCCGTACGAAAGCTCTAGTGCCGGTGACAACGACTGCTGCGGGTGCCGCCTCCCCCCTGGCCCTTGGGGCCGTCGCCCGTGGTTTTCCTCCTGCCTTCTTCTTGAACTCCGGGGGAAATCCCTTGTCCGTACTTGTGGACACGACGGCGGCGGCACGATGTCGTCGTATCCTTCTTGGGGAATCATTGGTGAGTGTAGGTTCCTTCGATCATAAGACAAACGGATCCACCGCAGCTTCCCGGGAGTCCGATGAGCGGGCTGCCGAACATGAGGAAGACAAAGGGATCCACCGCAGCAGGCCGTAAACTAGTATAGTGTATCCATATCATGGGAATGGAGCTCCGCGTGGTCGGACGTGCACATAGTTTTACCTTTTTTATTTGAAATATGTCCAAAATGTAAATGTTTTCGTCCGGTTTGTATGAAATTCACCGTGTTTGCATGTATTTCGTTTGGTTGGTTCGCATTATAGTTGAAATGTATGCGGACAGCGTTGGATGGCGGCCTCCTTTATCCATATCCACGGACTGGTCCCCTATCCACAGACGGATGCGGAAGAAATTTATGAGTCACCGTTGAAGATGCCCTAAAACACCAACCGAAACCAAATTCCAATTTTGTTTACATACATTTGGATCTCCATGCTCCTTCCGTCATTTTCAACCCCTTCGGGGGAATGATTGATAATTGATATGGTGTAAAATTCGGCACATAATGTCAGCAAGACTGAAAACGTGGTTTCGGAAGGTTGTTTCTAGATGGAACATGGGCATAGCCACCATGCATGCCTCGATCTGCATGCCTGCCGAAGACCACAAGCTACCTGCATATTGAATGCACGTCGATCGCAGCAAGAAGCTATCGGTTGGTTCGACTAATTATGAGTCCTACTCAGTATACCCTCCCTTCATTTCATAATGTACTGCATATAATTTTTTTTAAATGAACTTTACAAACTTCCATCAAGTTTACACATAAACCTGTTTATAACTACAATACTGAATATATACAATATGAAAGTATGTCTTGTGATGTACTCCCTTCATTTTTATTTAGTCTACGTATTAGCTTTGATCAAAATCAAGTTTGTAAACTTTGATAAAATTTAAAGCAAAAATATTGACATATATAACAACAAATTAATACCATTGGATTCATTATTGAATGTCCTTTCACATCGTATAAATTTTTATGGTAAAGGTTTATATTTTTTCTATAAATTTGATCAAACTCTGCGAAGTTTGACTTCAGTCAAGGCTAATATGCAGAGTAAATAAAAACGAAGGGAGTATCTAATAATATGTATTGTATTTGTGATAGGGACGAACTAGTCTCTCAATTACTTGGCAACAATCTCAGAGGAATATGAGTTTAGGTATCGATTACAACTCAATTGCAGGATAGTGGCTAGGGTTCATGCGAGATGGGGAATTGGGTAGGTAGCTGCGCCACCGGGAGCCTGATCCTCTCGATGCCCTTCTCTTCCCGGTGATGCCTTAAGTAGTAGGTGGAAGCAGTTGGGCCGCGGTGACCCAGTCCGGCCCGCTGACTTGTGGGTTGGCCTTGCGTGGTCGCTTGGCCCATGCGTCGTTGGCCACCTGAGCCCTTGTGGGTGGTCTTGTCAGGGACGCTGACACCCCCATCTTCTTAAGGTGCGGCTTGCCCCCAAGCCACCTCGTGAGGAAAACGAGCGCGAAAGGCTTCCTTGTCCTCCCAGGTTATGCCGGTGGCTCCATACCAGCGCACCTGAACTTGCTCGATGACGGAGCCGCGACGAGCGCGCTGGCGGGATTGCAGCACTTCCACAGGAACAGCAAGATCATCAGTACTCAGAGGCGGAGTAGGCTCGACTAGTGTACCTGAGTGCAGGGCTCGCCGGAGTTGCGAGACGTGAAACACCGGGTGCACCGATGCTGTAGCTGGTAGCTTGAGTTCATACGCCACCTCGTTGATTTTCTTGATGATAGGAAACGGTCCGAAGAACTTGAAAGAGAGCTTGTGGTTTGCCCGTGGAGC
The DNA here is from genome assembly GCF_002162155.2 of Triticum dicoccoides. Classification (NCBI taxonomy): domain Eukaryota; kingdom Viridiplantae; phylum Streptophyta; class Magnoliopsida; order Poales; family Poaceae; genus Triticum; species Triticum dicoccoides. The sequence goes on along the minus strand of NC_041393.1, from coordinate 200,573,700 downwards.
AACAGAGGTTTGGATGTATGGTTGCAGTTTGAGGAAGACTTGATCGCCCACTTGGAATTCTCGGAACGATCTATTTTTATCTGCGTGAGACTTCATGCACTGTCGCGCTCTGTTGAGGTGTTGTTGTACCAGGTCCTGCACCACTCGGAGTTCTTCTAGCCACACTTGGAGAGAAGGCACCGAGGTACGGGGCGGTGTGGAGATGCCCTAGTGCCGAGGCTCATGGCCATACAGTGCCTTGAAGGGCGACATGCCAATTGCTGAGTGTGCGGAGGTGTTGTACCAGAATTGTGCCAGGGCGATCCAGAGACTCCAACGGCGAGGGCAAGCTTGAGTGAAACAGCAGAAGAAGGTTTCTAAGCATTGATTTACCCGTTTCGTTTGACCGTCTGTATGGGGGTGGTTGGCAGTACTCATCCTCAGCTCTGTGCCTGCGTATCGGAACAGTTCGTGCAAAAAATGGCTAGTGAACACCGGGTCCCTGTCCGAGACGATAGCTCCGGGAAACCCATGCAGCTTGTAAATCTGAGACATGTAGACTTGCGCCACTTTAGCTGTTGTGTAGGGGTGGGCGAGGGGAACGAAGTGAGCAAAGCGAGTCCTCTTATCCACCAACACAAATATGCAATTGAACTTCCTAGACTGTGGTAGGCCGTCGATAAAATCCGTAGTTATGAGATCCCATGGCTGTTGAGGAATTAGGAGTGGTACCAACAGACCTGGAGATGCGGTACGGTATGGCTTGGCTTGTTGGCAAACTTGGCAGCATGCGACGTAGTGCTTGATGTGTGCTTTCATTTTGGTCCATGCAAAAAGACGATGGATGCGCTTGTATGTCACGGGGAATCCCGACTGACCTCCCAAAGCACTATCATGGAAGGCTGTTATGATCCGTTGTTGTAGTGTTGTGGACC
>NC_041393.1:200556715-200572596 GCF_002162155.2 Triticum dicoccoides | reverse complement strand
GCGAAGGCGCAAAATTCCTTGTTGGAGTGAGAACCTCTTCTTGGGAACGTCCCGAACAACCAACTGCTCTAAAAGACGCTGATCTTGAGGATTCGAATGGTAGCTGGTGATGACGTCGTCGAGCCACGCTGGCTGACAAGAAGTGACAGCAGCCAGCATCTCCTTCGGCTCTGCTCGTGACAGTGCATCGGCTGCTGAATTTTCCACTACTTTTTTGTACTTGATGCAGTAACGCAGACCCAACAGCTTGGTGAAGGCCTTCTGTTGCCAGGGTGTGGTCAATCGTTGTTCCTCCAAGTGGACTAGGCTGCGTTGATCTGTGAAGATAACGAACTCGGCATGTTGTAGGTACGGACGCCATTGATCAACAACAACGATGATAGCTAGATATTCCTTTTCATAAGTCGACAACCCTTGATACCGCGGACAGCGCGCCTTTCTCATGAAGGCAATTGGGTGACCCCCTGTTGGAGGACTGCCCTGACCCCTTTGTCGCTCGTGTCAGTCTCGACCATGAACTGTTTGGAGAAATCCGGGAGTGCCAAAACTGGAGCTGTGATCAGGTGTTGCTTCAGGGTTTGGAATGTTGTTTCTGTGACCGAAGACCATACGAATGGAGTCCCTTCTTTCAATAGATTGAATAGGGGTCGCGCGATCACGCCAAAGTGGCGCACAAATCGGCGATAGTAGCCTGCGGGTCCCAAAAAACTTCGGACACCTTTGAAATTTGTGGGGGATTGCCAATCCGTGACGGTTCGTATCTTATTGGGCTCCGTAGCTACCCCTTGTGGACTGATGACATGCCCCAGGTAGGAGAGATGTTGCCGGCCGAACACACACTTAGATGCCTTGACTTTCCATTGATCCTTGCGCAACAGTGTCAGCACCTCCCTGAGATCCTCTTGGGGTTGCTCCAAGGTTTTACTGAAGACTAAGATGTCATCAAAGAAGAGAATCACACACTTTCTATTGACAGGCTTGAGAGTGGTATGCACTGCGCCATTGAAAGTACTTGGTCCCCTACCAGCCCAAAGGATACAACCTTGTACTCGAACTGCCCAAAATGGGTTTGGAAAGTTGTCTTGTACTCATCACCTTCTGCAATCCTGATCTGGTGGTACCCTGCGCGCAGGTCAAGTCTGGAGAACCATTGCGCGCCCTGTAGCTCATCCAATAATTCCTCGATGACCGGGACCGGAAACTTGGCTACGCACATGAGCGCATTGAGGTGTCGATAATCGATTCATAGGTGCCATGTCCCATCCTTCTTCTTGACCAGAATGACCGGGGATGAGAAGGGACTGTTGCTGACCTGAATCAATCCTGCTTTGAGAAGCTCGGCCACCTGCCATTAAATTTCATCCTTATGCTTTGGTTTGTGTCTATAGGGCCTGATGCTAAATGGTTGTGCGCTGGGTAGCAGGGGAATGTGGTGATCACAGCACCTTTTTGGCGGCAGCCCTTCCGGTGTTCCAAACACGTCAGGAAAGTCATCCAAGATCTGCTGCAAATAAGCTGGAGTTGGTGTGGCCTCGGCTTCGTTGTTGGTTGTAACATAGAGATGCACCACATGAGTAATAGCATTGTTCTTGCACAATCTTTTAAGTTGCACGCTGTTGATGAGGAAGCAGGTCGAGGACATGGCTTCATGCCCTTGTAGACTGACGGTGCCGGTCGGTGATTGGAATTCCAGGTGCTTGGCGCGCCAGTCCACTGTCATCGGGTTGTGGGATTCGAGCCAGTCCATACCCAGGATGTCACATCCCTAGCTTCTGGCATTGCTCTAGGTTAGCTTCATGTGTGCATCATGTCTATATTTTTGAAACTTGAATTGAGGAATATTGGAAGCCTCAAAACCCTAAATAAAAGAGGGGCAAAAACCCTAGAAATCTCATTCATTGCTCCAAAGTGCTCCTCTTAAATGTTTGATAATTTTTGGTAAGGGTTCTGGTCCCAACCAAAATATTGAACATTTTTAAGGACTTATTTTTGGGACTTTGAATTTAAATCACTAGCTATTTGAATTTGAATTATATTCATATAATTAGAATATAATTTAAATACCCCTGAAATATTTTATAAGCTTTTGGAAAAGTCCATCTAGCAATATAAAATATTCAGAGGAGTTTTTGGCATTGTTTGAATTAATTTTGAAATTCAAAATAGTGGCAAAAGAATTAAATAAAAACAAAACAGAACAGAAAAATATAAAACAGAATTTACCTAGACCTTACCTGGCAGCCACCCACAGCCCAACACTGTGCAGCCCACCTGCGCAGGCCCAGCCCACCTCCTTCCCCCTTGTCCTCTTCCTCCTCTGCCAGGAGGACGAACAGAGGCGAGGCGTGGCGCGCGCCGACGCTGCCTCGGCCACCTCCTGCTTCCCCCTGGCCACCTCCTGCTTCCTCTCGTCGCCCTGGACTCCGTCCGCAACGCCACGCAGCTCCTGGCCCTTCTCACTCCCTCTGGACCGCTCCCCCCTCCCCTGGCTCTCTCTTTCCCTCTCTTCCTGTGATCCCCGAGCGCACCGCAGCACGCCGCCAAGCACCACCGCGGCCACCGCCTTCCCCACGCCTCTCCGACGCGCCCCCGAGCTCCGCCGTGACGTTCCCGTCCCTACCACGGAGCCACAAGACGCCGGACGCCCTGGAGCGCCGTCACCGACGCCATCTTCTACCTCTGCACCGACGGCCGTCGTCGCTTGATTCGCCGGCCACAGAGCGTCCCCGGCCTCGCCCCCGCGCTCGTTGGACTCGCGGTGAGCCACTGAACCGTTCCCCTCTTCTTCCCATGCCGTTGGGCCGCTCTAGCCATTGCTTCCGCCGGAGCCGAGACGCTCCGCCGCACGGACTCGTCGCCGGCGAAATCCCGGTGACCATTTGGTCACGGGCGTGCACCGTTGCGCTAGCCGTGACCCGTAGAGCCCCTCCAGCGCCTCAGCTCCCTCGTTTGTGAGCTGCAGCGCCAGTCCCGCGAACCCCCGAGCTCCGGCCGCCGCCTCGGGCTTCATTCCGGTGAAGCCCGGCCACCCCCGCACCTCCCGTTGGTCCCCCTAGATGCGCACGGGCACGGGCTACCTCCTGGTGCCCTTGGCGCGTCGATCCGTCGCCTCTGGCGTAACTCCGGCGAGCCACCGCCGCTCTGGGTCGTCGCCGTCGTCCAACCACCGGCAAATCCGACGTGGCGGGTCATTAGGGCCTAACCACCCCGCTAACCCAGGCCTAGGGCCACTGACAGGTGGGCCCTACCCTTTAATTAACCCGGCTAACCATTTAGTTAAGTCAATTAAACTCTGTTAAATCACTGTGCAGCTGACATGTGGGTCCCATAGGTCAGATTTGACCTGGACAACGCCGTTGACCTGCTGACGTCACTGTGAAGTCATGCTGACGCAGTAAATTCATTTCTGGATTTATTATTATTCAGGAAATTACAGAAAATGCCTAAAACTTCAATAAATCATAGAAAATTAACCGTAACTCCAAATTAAATAATTTATATATGAAAAATTATCAGAAAAATTCAAGGAATCCATCTGTACCATTTTCATGCATGTTAGAACAACTTATAGGTGCTGTTTAGCACAAATCAATTAAATGGCATTTGAACAATCACATATGGAGTTTAAATTTGAATCTTGTATTCAAACCAACTTCATTTAATCTGTTGCTAGTTGCATTAGCTCAAAACACATTCATTTTGCCATGTCATGATCATGCATCATATTGTGCATTGCATTGATTGTGTTCCTTTCTGTGTTGCCGGTATTTGTCCCCTCTCGATAGACGTGATACCGATGATGTGATCGTTGACACTGATGAAGACTCAATGTTATCTTCAGAAGTGCCAGGCAAGCAAAACCCCCTTGTTCATTCCGATAAAATCCCACTCTCTCGCTCCTGCTCTCCTTTACTGCATTAGGACAACAACGATATACTTGTTACTTGCTGCGGTAGCTGAACCCCTTTTATCCTCTGCATGACCTGTCATTGCCACAGTAAATAGATGAAACCCACTAGCATGAGTAGGAGTTGTTTGAGCCCTGTTGTGCCTACTCATTCATGCTTGTTTGTCATGCCTGCTACTGCTTAGAGTTGAGTCAGGTCTGATTCATCGGGGATGAATCAGAGGCGTGTGAACATGTCCTACTATGGGTGAACTAAGTGTGTGAACACGATTTGGTAAAGGTAGCGGTGAGAGGCCATGTAGGAGTACATGGTGGGTTGTCTCATTGCAGCCGTCCTCAGGAACTGAGTTCTGTGTTTGTGATCCATGAACAGCTACTACCACACATTGGGTTCCGGTAACTCGACCCCTCTCGGCTTATTAATCAACATGATCTCTGTCCAGGAGTTGCAACTAGTTTCTGGTGTTTGTAGGTAGTGTTAGTAGTCTACCAAGTGGCACCCGGTACAGGTGGGCTTGGGACAGACTAGGCACAGTGGCCCGATGTACCAAGTGGCACCCGGTTGGTGGGCTTGGGAACCCTGCACACATCGTTTGGGGCCGTAAGCGACACCCCGGCCGGATCTCCTTGCGGATGGAACCTGAATAGGCGATAAACCTGGACTAGAGACTTGTTCGGTTAGTCAGGTCGTGGCCGACTCCCTCGCCCGGCTTCTGCTTGAAGGTTGCCGAGGTACATGACGTGTACAGGGCGGTAAGTGGCGAGAGCGTGTGTGAAGAAGTACACCCCTGCAGGGTTAACATCATCTATTCGAATAGCCGGATTCCTCGGATATGGAAACGTGGACCCCTTATATCAGTTCACAGACAAGTGAAAGTGGATACTCTAAAATACGCAAGATAAGCGTGAGTGCTATGGATGGCGTTCTCGTAGGGAGACGGGAGCGGATCCATAGTGGTGTATTGATATGGTGAATATGTGGACTCGTGTGCGCCACCTCAAAAGAGTTACTTGCAGTCGTAGTTCAGGATAGCCACCGAGTCAAAGCTGGCTTGCTGCAGTTAAACTCCACCACCCCCTTTGTTGATAATGATGCATGCGTAGATAGATCTGATGTAAGTCTTGCTGGGTACATTTGTACTCACGTTTGCCTATTTTATGTTTTTGCAGAGAGACTTCAGTCTCACTAGTAGTTCCGCTTGGACTTCGACGTTTAGCTTGATACCTCAGCTACGATCTTGTGCCCTCGGCAGGATCTGGTAGATAGTCAGGCTTCTCAGCCTTTTTCATTTATAGATGTCTGTACCCAGACATGATAGCTTCCGCTTGTGCTTGACTTGTATGCTCTGATTGTTGGGTCATGAGACCCATGTTTGTAATATCTCGCTCCTCGGAGCCTATTGAATAAATACTTGAGTCGTAGAGTCAGTTTGTGATGCCATGTTGTATTGCACATATCGAGCATATTGTGTGTATGTTATTGAAATGCTTGGTATGTGTGGGATCTGACTATCTAGTTGTTTATCTTTAGCAGCCTCTCTTACCGGGAAATGTCTCCTAGTGTTTCCACCGAGCCATGGTAGCTTGCTACTGCTCCGGAACACTTAGGCTGGCCGGCATGTGTCCTTCTTCGTTCCTGTGTCTGTCCCTTCGGGGAAATGTCACGCGATGAATACCGGAGTCCTGCTAGCCCGCTACAGCCCGGTTCACCGGAGTCCTGTTAGCCCAGTGCTACAGCCTGGATTCACTCGTTGATGACCGACACGTTCGATGCTGGGTCATGGATGCCTGTCCCTGTAAGTTAGTGCCACTTTGGGTTTACGACTAGCCATGTCAGCCCGGGCTCCTTATCATATGGATGCTAGCGACACTGTCATATACGTGTGCCAAAAGGCGCAAACGGTCCCGGTTAAAGGTAAGGCGACACCCGTGGGAATACCGTGCGTGAGGCCGCAAAGTGATATGAAGTGTTACATGCTAGATCTATGTGGCATTGAGTCGGGGTCCTGACAGCGTTGGTATCAGAGCTTGACTGCCTGTAGGATTACCAAGCCAAACTGGTCGAAGTTGAGTCTAGAAATTCTTTAGTTATATAAGGGAATTGATTGTGGGATGGAACGTAAGGCTCTTTTACTCCTTATACCTCATGGCCTTCTGATCTGAGTCATCATCCTCTCTCCTACGGGGATTAAGAACTAGGCTATCTCTTCTTTCTATTAGGATCACGTGTTACTAAGCAGTGGACTTATAAGATTGTTGGATTTAAGTCTCAGTTCAGTTCCTACTACTTCCGTATGTTAATTGTTGATCTCGAAACCTTGATATTGTGCTTCTGAGTGGTTATGCCACCATTTTTGTGAATGTCTCAAATCTTTCTGAGCCTTTACAGCCGTTATGCTGTCCGAGTCATCCCAGGTTTCTAAGTAGTCTGATGCAATTGCAAATCCTTTCTTCCCGTTTCAATGTTCCCATGGGCCAGATTAACCACACTAATCAGTGAGTTGAGGTACTCCGTTACCTTGACATATATGTTGGAGATATTATTATGACCCTAGGTGTCTTAGGGGATCATCTAGTAATTTAGCCATGATTTGTGTTCCCAGTGTGATGATTCTGGCCATCATTCTCGAAAGCATCCCGTGATGCTACTTAGTAGTAGGTATTCTACTCCTGGGTTTTGAACCCGAGATTCACTCTACTTACATCATGTTGATAGTGTTGCTAGTTCCTTTAAGATATTAGTAACCTTTGCGATAGTCCTTAAAGTCCGTGGTATCTTCTTCTTCCAAATACCATGAACTACTTATGGCAGAAGTTCCTCGTTGAACTGAAATATCACAACAGGATTATTCTTGATGAGTTCTCCATTATATATTGTGGCTCTGCCAGTTCTACCTTTCTGCATGGGTTATCCGGAAGAAATATGTTGAACTTCGTTCGACATGCTAAACCATGCATCCACAACTCAGAAAATTGTATGTTCCTTTGAGTTGTCCCTCTTTAGTTGTCTTCTGACCCTCGTCTATCAATTGATAGTCAAGATTATGTGTGCATTCGTTCATCGATGCCTATTACTCTTGTGGTCCGTCAAGCCATTCCATTCAGAATGACTAGGAGAAACAAACTCCAGTACCTCTTCCATATCCAGGATTGGGTCAAAGAAGTTGTGCTCCGCAGATCAAATTGCTAATCCAGCTTTTGTTCTGTTCTACCCTGGAGTATTACCATCTTTATATCGGAATTGTCATGGGAATTGCACACCATCCTATGAACTCTTGACACAGTGATACTTCTCGCCATCATTGTTTATTCCTCGGTTCCTGTGTTATCGTAACCGGAATGTCGACAAGTGAATCGTGGTGTGTGAAATCAATACTGCTAGCAACTCCGTTGTTTGGTAGTTAAAGGACAATAATTTCATTCTTAGCATGTTGGTTAGTGAATCATCATTCTAAGATTGATCGTGCTACCTAGTCCTTGTTCTCGGTGCACTCCTCGATCGATGAGTTAGGGTTATTTCAAATCTTTGCTCTATTGATCATATCGTCTTGCCTCAAAAAGCAAGATTGTTCTCGAGCTTAGTAACATATCGGTGGATCGTGATTTTCCGAATATCTTCTCGAAAGTATCACCAGGTTGTCACCTGACTGTTATGTTGAGCTCGTGATCAAGTTGGTTTCTTGTGAACCACCCTCTCCCCAAGAATCTGTGTGGGATACCCCTGAGCTAGTTGGTTAAGCTAGACAACAACTTGGAGAGTTGGAAGATAAAAGCTTGCCTGACTTAGTTCGTTCCAAAGGGATATTCTTGTGTAGTGTGTGTTGAAGAAAGATGATATCTTCATCGATTGGTCCCTATGATCAGTTGCTGGACCTATTGTCTTATCAATCCTTTGATTTGCGTGTGGGCTATCGTCAAATCAAATCAGTACCAATGATGCTCGTAATGTTGTCTTACTCGTGGTTGATCCCTCGAGCATACACCATTATATCTTTTGGGTCTGACCCATGCTATCACTTGTTCACTTAACTATGGAATTCCTTTTAAAAGGAAAACCCAGATGAATTGTTGTTGAGCCCATTGACAACATCCTTATCTCCTCCATGATTTTGTTGAACATTAAGCTAGTGTTGGAAACTTTTGAAAGCATTTCTTCATGCTAGTTCATGAAGCATATGTTTGGATGAAAGAAGTGACTTCCTTTGATTCACGTGCATTTGTTGTAAGTTGCCGTCGTGAATTCGAGAAAGTTTGTTTTTGCTCCTTTGGAATCATCCCAAGTCGGTCATGCACGTGCGAAGAATTCTGTGGTCTGTTAGACTGATCATCTTCATTCCATACGTATATCCTAGCACACCAAGCCACTGACTGATTTGTTCAAGGAGAAGGAGTATCTTCATAAGAGCTAATCCGGACTTATGAAAGAACTTCGATATCCTCGCTGATGGTTCCTAACCAGAACTCGGTAGTGTTTTATTGTAAGACTACCATGTGATCATGTTTGTCTGAGGCAGCGCGTTCACACATGTGTAGCAGAACCAGCTCATGTTTTGGAGCTTGCTATCGTAGTTCATTTCCCAAGAATCTCGCAACGTCATCTCGTCGATTGTGTTGCAAACTTTCATTTTCTTCCTAGACTCGATGAGTCTGGAATATCCTGACACCAACCAGATCTGAATCTCAGGCAGATATGATGGTTGGAACATTTCCCAAGAACTATAATATTGGTCCCTCGATAACCGGTAAAGTGGATGTCGTGGCCAACACACCCAGCCGGAAGACCTATTATTGTAGTATCTTGTTTGAGGAAGTTGGCCACCTCCCCATAAGGATTTCGTAGGATTTACCTCCGTAACTGTTCCTTATGGATTCTATTGCTCCCGAAGTCCGACCTTTTACTTGTTGTCTAGTTACCAAACCATTTCAATGACTGGATTACACTAGCACATCAAGGAGAACATTAGAAGCGGAGTGCTAAATGTCTCTCGGTCGATCATCCAGATTTTGTTTCCTTGGCCTCGCTAGGGTGAAATCTGAGTTGATGTTATCTTCCTATGCATCTGCCTCGTCCATCGTTGTTCATCATGGTGGTATGTTGTGTTGCCAGGATCCTTGACACGGATGTTGGTAAAACCTTGATGAATATGGAAATGCTCAAGTTCTTGAGAGCACGCACAAGCGCTAGGTGTTATCATCGGCACTAACTGGGTTTGCTCTCAGTTTCCTCGGCAATGCTATGATCCTTTCAAACAGTAAATTCACTCTCTATTGTTGGGTTCTTCCCCAGTTACAAGAATCATTCCCATCATTTGCATTTTGTTCCCAGCATGCACCACCAATGTGCCATTCTACCATGGGTCTCTTCCATTTCCGGTGATAAGCAAATTCATTCATTGCGTTGTCTTCAACAAGGTAATCCACATCATCCAAGTCCGAGTATGCCATTCTACCGACCCCCTCCAAACGATCGCTCGAGAATTGCCTTAGGCTGGTTTAAAGAGTTCAATGATCTCTGAATCAAAGGTAATTCTTTTTGCCACTTAAGGGGATATATCTACGAGTCACCATCCCTAAGTTGTCTCGTTATGGTATCATAGCAACTCAACTCCTCGCTACGTTGACAACCGTTCACCACCCTCTTAGGTGTGGCATTGTTGTCTACCTAGTGAACCTCGTCATCTGTTCCACTCCATCTCTCTAGAGGTGTGCTTCGTGTCTCAACCCGAGAGATGGTTCTATGAATCATTCCGTGAGTTAATCCTGAGTTGCTCGTTCTTCAAGAAGATCGACCCTTCTAGAGTCTCCTTCTTCCCTCCATGTCATGTTGGCAGGATTTCTCAGAGCAAGACTTGAAGACAATGATGGTGATCGAATCAACGTTCAACTGAAGTGCACCCTGGATCGTGAAGATTGTACTAGTTTGCGTTTCCCCTTCATCCTACCCTACGCTTGAATCTCGAGACGAGATTCTTGTTTAGTGGGGGTGAGTTGTCACATCCCTAGCTTCTGGCATTGCTCTAGGTTAGCTTCATGTGTGCATCATGTCTATATTTTTGAAACTTGAATTGAGGAATATTGGAAGCCTCAAAACCCTAAATAAAAGAGGGGCAAAAACCCTAGAAATCTCATTCATTGCTCCAAAGTGCTCCTCTTAAATGTTTGATAATTTTTGGTAAGGGTTCTGGTCCTAACCAAAATATTGAACATTTTTAAGGACTTATTTTTGGGACTTTGAATTTAAATCACTAGCTATTTGAATTTGAATTATATTCATATAATTAGAATATAATTTAAATACCCCTGAAATATTTTATAAGCTTTTGGAAAAGTCCACTAGCAATATAAAATATTCAGAGGAGTTTTTGGTATTGTTTGAATTAATTTTGAAATTCAAAATAGTGGCAAAAGAATTAAATAAAAACAAAACAGAACAGAAAAATATAAAACAGAATTTACCTAGACCTTACCTGGCAGCCACCCACAGCCCAACACTGTGCAGCCCACCTGCGCAGGCCCAGCCCACCTCCTTCCCCCTTGTCCTCTTCCTCCTCTGCCAGGAGGACGAACAGAGGCGAGGCGTGGCGCGCGCCGACGCTGCCTCGGCCACCTCCTGCTTCCCCCTGGCCACCTCCTGCTTCCTCTCGTCGCCCTGGACTCCGTCCGCAACGCCACGCAGCTCCTGGCCCTTCTCACTCCCTCTGGACCGCTCCCCCCTCCCCTGGCTCTCTCTTTCCCTCTCTTCCTGTGATCCCCGAGCGCACCGCAGCACGCCGCCAAGCACCACCGCGGCCACCGCCTTCCCCACGCCTCTCCGACGCGCCCCCGAGCTCCGCCGTGATGTTCCCGTCCCTACCACGGAGCCACAAGACGCCGGACGCCCTGGAGCGCCGTCACCGACGCCATCTTCTACCTCTGCACCGACGGCCGTCGTCGCTTGATTCGCCGGCCACAGAGCGTCCCCGGCCTCGCCCCCGCGCTCGTTGGACTCGCGGTGAGCCACTGAACTGTTCCCCTCTTCTTCCCATGCCGTTGGGCCGCTCTAGCCATTGCTTCCGCCGGAGCCGAGATGCTCCGCCGCACGGACTCGTCGCCGGCGAAATCCCGGTGACCATTTGGTCACGGGCGTGCACCGTTGCGCTAGCCGTGACCCGTAGAGCCCCTCCAGCGCCTCAGCTCCCTCGTTTGTGAGCTGCAGCGCCAGTCCCGCGAACCCCCGAGCTCCGGCCGCCGCCTCGGGCTTCATTCCGGTGAAGCCCGGCCACCCCCGCACCTCCCGTTGGTCCCCCTAGATGCGCACGGGCACGGGCTACCTCCTGGTGCCCTTGGCGCGTCGATCCGTCGCCTCTGGCGTAACTCCGGCGAGCCACCGCCGCTCTGGGTCGTCGCCGTCGTCCAACCACCGGCAAATCCGACGTGGCGGGTCATTAGGGCCTAACCACCCCGCTAACCCAGGCCTAGGGCCACTGACAGGTGGGCCCTACCCTTTAATTAACCCGGCTAACCATTTAGTTAAGTCAATTAAACTCTGTTAAATCACTGTGCAGCTGACATGTGGGTCCCATAGGTCAGATTTGACCTGGACAACGCCGTTGACCTGCTGACGTCACTGTGAAGTCATGCTGACGCAGTAAATTCATTTCTGGATTTATTATTATTCAGGAAATTACAGAAAATGCCTAAAACTTCAATAAATCATAGAAAATTAACCGTAACTCCAAATTAAATAATTTATATATGAAAAATTATCAGAAAAATTCAAGGAATCCATCTGTACCATTTTCATGCATGTTAGAACAACTTATAGGTGCTGTTTAGCACAAATCAATTAAATGGCATTTGAACAATCACATATGGAGTTTAAATTTGAATCTTGTATTCAAACCAACTTCATTTAATCTGTTGCTAGTTGCATTAGCTCAAAACACATTCATTTTGCCATGTCATGATCATGCATCATATTGTGCATTGCATTGATTGTGTTCCTTTCTGTGTTGCCGGTATTTGTCCCCTCTCGATAGACGTGATACCGATGATGTGATCGTTGACACTGATGAAGACTCAATGTTATCTTCAGAAGTGCCAGGCAAGCAAAACCCCCTTGTTCATTCCGATAAAATCCCACTCTCTCGCTCCTGCTCTCCTTTACTGCATTAGGACAACAACGATATACTTGTTACTTGCTGCGGTAGCTGAACCCCTTTTATCCTCTGCATGACCTGTCATTGCCACAGTAAATAGATGAAACCCACTAGCATGAGTAGGAGTTGTTTGAGCCCTGTTGTGCCTACTCATTCATGCTTGTTTGTCATGCCTGCTACTGCTTAGAGTTGAGTCAGGTCTGATTCATCGGGGATGAATCAGAGGCGTGTGAACATGTCCTACTATGGGTGAACTAAGTGTGTGAACACGATTTGGTAAAGGTAGCGGTGAGAGGCCATGTAGGAGTACATGGTGGGTTGTCTCATTGCAGCCGTCCTCAGGAACTGAGTTCTGTGTTTGTGATCCATGAACAGCTACTACCACACATTGGGTTCCGGTAACTCGACCCCTCTCGGCTTATTAATCAACATGATCTCTGTCCAGGAGTTGCAACTAGTTTCTGGTGTTTGTAGGTAGTGTTAGTAGTCTACCAAGTGGCACCCGGTACAGGTGGGCTTGGGACAGACTAGGCACAGTGGCCCGGTGTACCAAGTGGCACCCGGTTGGTGGGCTTGGGAACCCTACACACATCGTTTGGGGCCGTAAGCGACACCCCGGCTGGATCTCCTTGCGGATGGAACCTGAATAGGCGATAAACCTGGACTAGAGACTTGTTCGGTTAGTCAGGTCATGGCCGACTCCCTCGCCCGGCTTCCGCTTGAAGGTTGCCGAGGTACATGACGTGTACAGGGCGGTAAGTGGCGAGAGCGTGTGTGAAGAAGTACACCCCTGCAGGGTTAACATCATCTATTCGAATAGCCGGATTCCTCGGATATGGAAACGTGGACCCCTTATATCAGTTCATAGACAAGTGAAAGTGGATACTCTAAAATACGCAAGATAAGCGTGAGTGCTATGGATGGCGTTCTCGTAGGGAGACGGGAGCGGATCCATAGTGGTGTATTGATATGGTGAATATGTGGACTCGTGTGCGCCACCTCAAAAGAGTTACTTGCAGTCGTAGTTCAGGATAGCCACCGAGTCAAAGCTGGCTTGCTGCAGTTAAACTCCACCACCCCCTTTGTTGATAATGATGCATGCGTAGATAGATCTGATGTAAGTCTTGCTGGGTACATTTGTACTCACGTTTGCCTATTTTATGTTTTTGCAGAGAGACTTCAGTCTCACTAGTAGTTCCGCTTGGACTTCGACGTTTAGCTTGATACCTCAGCTACGATCTTGTGCCCTCGGCAGGATCTGGTAGATAGTCAGGCTTCTCAGCCTTTTTCATTTATAGATGTCTGTACCCAGACATGATAGCTTCCGCTTGTGCTTGACTTGTATGCTCTGATTGTTGGGTCATGAGACCCATGTTTGTAATATCTCGCTCCTCGGAGCCTATTGAATAAATACTTGAGTCGTAGAGTCAGTTTGTGATGCCATGTTGTATTGCACATATCGAGCATATTGTGTGTATGTTATTGAAATGCTTGGTATGTGTGGGATCTGACTATCTAGTTGTTTATCTTTAGCAGCCTCTCTTACCGAGAAATGTCTCCTAGTGTTTCCACCGAGCCATGGTAGCTTGCTACTGCTCCGGAACACTTAGGCTGGCCGGCATGTGTCCTTCTTCGTTCCTGTGTCTGTCCCTTCGGGGAAATGTCACGCGATGAATACCGGAGTCCTGCTAGCCCGCTACAGCCCGGTTCACCGGAGTCCTGTTAGCCCAGTGCTACAGCCTGGATTCACTCGTTGATGACCGACACGTTCGATGCTGGGTCATGGATGCCTGTCCCTGTAAGTTAGTGCCACTTTGGGTTTACGACTAGCCATGTCAGCCCGGGCTCCTTATCATATGGATGCTAGCGACACTGTCATATACGTGTGCCAAAAGGCGCAAACGGTCCCGGTTAAAGGTAAGGCGACACCCGTGGGAATACCGTGCGTGAGGCCGCAAAGTGATATGAAGTGTTACATGCTAGATCTATGTGGCATTGAGTCGGGGTCCTGACACAGGATGGCGTCATACACGCCCAAGTGCAGCACCTTCAGGTCCGTGCTGAATTCGTGCCCTTGGGAGCACCACACACAATTGGGCACAACCGCAGAGCAGAGCATCTCTCCGCCATCAGCGACCCGCACACGATAAGCGCGCGGAAGTGGTTGTGCGCCTGTCAGCTGGTTTTCCAACGCGGAGTCGATGAAGGAGTTTGTGCTGCTGGAGTCTACTAGCATGAGCACCTCTCGGCCTTGTATCCAAGCGCGAAGTTGGAAATCCTTGGCGGAGACCCCGCCCGAGACGACAGACTTGGAGATGGCCATCACCGTGTCATCCGGCGGAGGCAGTTGCATGTCGATGGTGTTGTCGAGGCCGAAAAGGTCGAGGATTTCCTCGACGACATGGATTTGGACCGAGGTGGGGCACACGTGGTCGTGCCCCCACCGCTCGTCGCACTTGAAACAGAAGCCGCGGGCACGGCGATACTCTCGTAGCGTCTTTAGTTTTGTTGAGTCCGCGCTGCGGCGATTGGTAGCGCCCGCGGAAGTCGCTGGCCAGGGCGGGGGTGGTGGTAGTGGCGGTGGCGTGCCCGGCCGCTGGATTGGCTCGGGTGGTCGGGGAAGAGACTCGAACATGCCCTCCGCCACCTCCTCCTGCAGCAAGTCGAGGGCGCACGCTGTATCCAAGTCGGGTGGCCGCTGGACAAGTACCACCGCTCGGATATCCATCCTTAGTCCCTCCACAAATCGAGTGAGAAAGTAGTAAGGATGAACCAAATCAGAGTATGAGCTCAAATGATTAATGATTAATTCAAAATTTTCAATGTAGTCTGCAATAGATGATGTTTGCCTTACAGTGTAAAACTGACGAATCAGCATCTGCTGCCGATCGCGACCAAAACGCGTTCAAAGCAGAGAGGTAAATGACTCCCAATCAAACTCGGCCAGCCGTTTCTGTATCGTTTGTAACCAAATAGAAGCGGTGCCAGTGAAATTAAGAGCAGCCATGGGAACCCAGAAAGTAGCAGGGATTCCAAACACGGAGAAGTATTTCTCACACAAGGTTTTCCACGAATTCGGGTTCTCCCCTGTGAACTATGGAAACGCGATGGAAGGATGGGCTTGGCCAAGCCCAGCCAACATCTGACTTGCGTGAGCGAAAGGGGATAAAATTGAAGGTGACAACAGGGAATCGGACTGACCGCTGGCCGGGAGCGGCGGCGGTGTCTAGAACGACACCGTCGACTGCCCCCGTGGTAGGTTGAAGATGCCGTGGCCATGAGGCTCTGGATGTTGTGCCGCCGCGCCATTTACGGGTCCTATGGGGACGGTGTGCGTCGCAGGCGGAGGTTGGGGCGGCTCGCGAGCGGTCAGGTCCGCGCCATCGTCCTTGGGCGGCGCCCTTTGCGCTAGCTGCAGCGCGGTCACCGCGTCACTGAGATCCGCGACGCGGCGCTCCAGATCGAGACGCCACGTGAGGAGATCGTCGATCTTGGTCGACCTGACCTGCTGGGCCTTGGTCTGGGCGTCGATCTTGGCCTCCAGGTTGGCTTCCAGCTTGGTGAGGAACGCGGAAACATCGGGATCCATCGCCTCTAACTGCGCTCGGGCTTGGCGCAGACTTCTGGTCTCGGCGAGTTTCGCTAGAGCGAGCGGAGAGGGAGGTGGGTGGTCTCTAATACCAAATGATAGTGTATGAGATTATGATTGCACGACGTATTGCTCTTCGTGCATAGGCACGTATATATGATGTACAAAGATGGACCACGGACGTCAACTATACAAGGAACTAGGAGGCTGACCCAATACACAATATGCACATAACACATATACTCAA
>NC_041393.1:200547326-200556486 GCF_002162155.2 Triticum dicoccoides | reverse complement strand
TCGAAGCGGCACCGCGGCTGACACAAAGACTGCACCGCGGCTGACACATATACCTGTTTGACACGAGAAAAATCTTATAAGCACTCCAGAAGAAGGGAAGAGAAGGAGTATGGATTTCTCTCATACACCGGGGAAAAGAGAAGTGTGCGGGCGTGCCAGTGTACCGTAGTACACAAAAAATTGTATGGGAAGCAAGTATTTCATTAATCCCATCGGATAAACAAAATTACAAGATCCCATAAAATGGTATGCGCTCCGTGGCCTACTAGCGCGGCCTGCCTGACTGTAACGATTGCAGTCTCTAGTTTCCGGGGCCTCGAAAAGCTCCCGGTTAATTACTCCCGCGGGTTGCTCCGCGAGATACCTCCTATTAAGCCGTGTGGTCGCCTTCGCCGTCTTTGCTTCGCGTTCTCCATGCATGATGATGATGATGGTGTGTGTGGTGTGGGCAGCGGCAAAGCCCGTGTCCTCGTTGATACACGTGCCGCTCAAAACATGGCTTTGTACTAGCCATGTCTGCCCTCGCCGTCGCTCCTCGTCGGTCTTGACAGCGTTGATGTAGTCGATGTTGAAGTTGCATGGGTCCTGCTCTGCTCGGACTTCTAGACGATGTAGCGGCTTCGTTGGGGTACGCAAGGGGTTCGCCTCGCAGGAGTATTATTATGGAGACCGGCGTCGGTGTAAAACCAACACTCGCTCATATCGGCAAGGCAGTGTGGTTGGCACCTCGTCTCGGCTGGACGCCGAGTTTACGGCGGTCCGTCAAGACAAGGGACACTGCCTCACGGGGCCATCGAAACTTAGTGTTGGTGAAGCCATGTCGCCTCCTCGCCATCACGCCTCGTCTTCATGGGCTCTGGGCCACGGAGAGCACCATGTAGTGGTACCTCGTCTCGACTGGACGCCGAGTTTACAGCGGTCTGCCAAGACAAGGGCACACCTCACGGGACCGTGGTAAGGGTTGGTAAAGCCATGTTGTCGCGTAGCGCCTCTTCCTCGCATAGCGGGCTCCATGTTGCGGGCAGCACCGAGGGCGTGTGTCATCTTCATGACTCCGGGCCACGGGATCCATCTTTACGAGGTAGACATCGGTGGTGTCGTCCCGCGAGCTCCACGCCTCCGTCCTCCGCGACACCAGCTTGAGGATGTTGATGATGGACGTCATCCTGACAAGCTCCATGTCCTCGTCGTCCTCCGTGGCACACGGCGACATCCCAGCGAGCTCCATGCCTCCGGTGTCCAGCTTGATGATGTTGACATTGGCGTCGTCTTGGTGAACTCCGTGGCGCCATCCACCGCGGCATGGCGGCGGCATCCTCACGAGCCTCCACACCTTCGTCCTCCGTGGCGCCAGCTTGATGAAGAAGACTATGGGTGTTGTCCTGGCGAGCTCCGTGGCGTCATCCACTGCGGCACGACGGTGGCATCCTCGCGAGCCTCCACGCCTTCGTCCTCCGTGGCGCCAGCTTGATGAAGAAGCCGATGGGCGTCGTCCTGGCGAGCTCCATATCGCCATCCTCCACGGCACGACGACGACATCCTCGCAAGCCTCCATGCCTCCGGGCTCCAGCTTGACAAAGCAGACGTCAACGGTGTCCCCAACGAGCGCCACACCTACGTCCTCCTTGCGTGCTCCACACCGCAATCCCCCGCGGCACTGTGTTGATGATGTTGGCGATGGACCTGGCGGTGTTGATGCAGTCTCCTTGTCCTGCGTCATCGTCCACTGGTACGAGAAAGAGCGCCGCTTCGTCTGCAGCCACCACCGCCGGGTCTGTCGTCATCCACCGCCTTGATTGTGCTGGGTACGAGAAGAGCGCTTATCGTCCGCGGCCACCACCGTTGGGCGCGTCGTCGACCGCCTTGACAACACCTTGTACGGGAAGAGTGTCACTTCATCCGCGGCCACCTTCATTGGGCACGTCGTCCACCGCCTCAACTGCTCCTACGAGAAGAGCGCCACATCGTTCGCAGCCACCTCCGTTGAGCGCGTCGTCCGCCACCCCATAGCACCGGGTACAAGAAGAGCGCAGCATCGTCCGCGGCCACCTCCATTGAGCGTGTTGTGCGCTACCTCCATTGCACCAGGTACGAGAAGAGTGCCGCATCGTCCACGGTCTTTCCCACTAGACGCATCGTCCGCCGCCTCTGTTGCACCTGGTACAGGAAAAACAAAAAAAATCGTACGTACCATAGAGAAAGAAGAGGACGTGCTAGCCGTTGCACATATCTCCCGAGTGCCCAACCATTATTTCGGCCGCGTGCTCGGCTCCATGACGTGTGAGCTTGGAATGCATCCACCGTGGGAGCGCCGCACTCGTTCTCTCATCTCCATGGTCTCCCGGTTGATGACTTTGTTGCTGGAGATGCATCGCCTCCGACTGAGTGGTGCTCCGACTTGGTGCCTTGTTCTCTTGATGCAATCTGCTGTACTAAGAATATAAAAGAAACGACAATGAAGTGAAGGGCACCGTATGTGCCCTTGCGTGCATGTGCCATGCAACGCTGGATGTCTCCAGGCCCTCAACGGCCTCATGTGTGCTCCGTCGCCGTGGTCGAGCTCGGACCGGGTGTCACCGCCGCGGCCGCATCCTCTCGCATGTGTATTTGCACCGTCATGAACCAGGCCGCCGTACACGCTGCCGCCGCAGGCGGCGCGTCTCGCCTGGCTGGCTTCCGTTTCCTCTCCTCTTCCCTGGTTGCGTGAGATCCTCCTCGCTTGGTTGTGTTCGTCCCTCCTGTATTTATAGGCTGAGGGGTTGGGTTTGTTGGGGAGTCGACGTGCACATGTGCATATTTTTCCCTTAAATTGTGCATGACATTACTGACATAGCCATACACACTTATGGGCACTCCTTGCTCCATTGATATGCTTAACTTATTGAGAAAAGTGAAAATTGGGACAAATTATTTTCATGCTATTTCTTTTGTACAAAATCTCGTCGGACAATACCATGTATAAGATTATGATTGCACGACGTATTTCTCTTCGTGCATAGGCACGTATATATGATGTACAAAGGTGGACCACGAACCTCAACTATAAAGAAACTAGGAGGCGGGCCCAATACACAATATGCACATAACACATATACTCAGCAGATAGGGACGAACTAGTCTCTCAATTACTTGGCAACAATCTCAGAGGAATATGAGTTTAGGTATCAATTACAACTCAATTGCAGGATAGTGGCTAGGGTCATGTGAGACGGGGAATTGGGTAGGTAGTTGCGCCTCCAAGTGCCTGATCCTCTGGATGCCCTTCTCTTCCCAACGATGCCTTAAGTAGTAGGTGGAAGCAGTTGGGCCGCTGTGACCCAGTCCGGCCCGCTGACTCGTGGGTTGGCCCGTGCATTGCTGGCCACCTGAGCCCTTGTGGGTGGTCCCGCCTTGTCAGGGACGCTGACAATTTGGTATTCTATAATTATATATTTTTTATAAATTTGGTCAAAGTTTGTAAAGTTTAAGTTTTCAAAAAAAAATTCCATACACACTATATTGTCGAGTACACATAACACCGATGAATATCTTTCCTGATCACGACTTGCACTACCTCCACAGGAATGTTGTGCTAGCTAGCTCGGGCACGCATGTGACGCTACATACTACTACGGAGCATACAAATACCGAGAAATTCGCTGCTCGTGGCGGAAGATTTGCCACGTCGAATATGCATGGCCATGGCCAGCTCTGTCACTGAACTGAACCAAACTCAGCTCAGCCGGCTAGATCATGGACAAGTAGTAGTACTCCATAGTCCACATGAGAGTGCATCATAAGATTTCGGAATAGGGCCCATGCATGCACTCCCATCCATCGATCACTGATGGATCATGGGATAATGAATGCGCGGAACGCAATGCAGATTGGCATTTATATACATATACATAGCATGTACTACTATAGTAGTATCGGCATTATGCTAAGTTTGTGTGGACGGTCCATGAGCTTCGGTTCCTTCCTACTTGAGCTAGCGAGTTGGGAACCCATGAGAGTGATCGATCAAGTCCATGGATCGGAAAGAGCCAAACGGAGAATTATTGATCGGTGTGTGGTTCATTAATTGTTAGCTGGCTCTGGATGGACGCCCTGTTGAAGAACATGGCCTCTAGGTGCAGAGTCACTCGCCCGCAATATATGCAAACAGTAGGCTCGTAGTACATGCGTATGCATATGCCCTTCGTTTGCTCGTCGTAAGACCAACACGGCAAATTAAGGCGCCAATGCTATCTGAATGTTTCAATCACAACAAATAATGCTCCCTCTCTTTGGGTTTATAAGATTTGAATGTATTTTAAGCAAAGTTGAATGAATAAAATATTGGTTGTGTGTTAAAATAACGTACCACTACTAATAAAAGGTATCACCGGATTCACATTTCAAAGAAGTTTTCAGTGATATACTCCCTCTGTTCCGAATTACTTGTCGCACGTATGGATGTATCTAGATGTATTTTAGTTCTAGATACATCCATTTCAGCGACGAGTAATTTGGAACGGAGGGAGTAATTTTTATAGCATCTAACACATATTTTGTCAATTAAGTTAATGAATATATTTTTCCTTGAGATGTATAGTAGGGACGACCTTAGACGTTCAAGAGTCTACATCCAAGGACCAGTGAACGTTGTATCAGATAGACATCCTCGTAGTGTCTTTTTTCCTTGATGTTCCATAAGCAAACACTTATGTGGCAAGATAATTAAAGTGGAGAGATTTGTCTTATAAAGAAATGATGCAGACACAAGGCCCTGCGTGTATTTCCACCTACTGAGCTTGGTCTTCTACGCACCACTAAAGTTTAAGAACAGGATATGTACACACACTATTCCTCTCCTTCCCATTCCGGCCTCGTATGTTTGCGTCGGGTTTTATGAATGAGCCGAGCCTATGTCCAGTGTGCGCATTATATTCAGATAAAAGGCGAAGTACTACCTCCTTTCCGGTTTATAGGGCTTGTACATATCTCTAGGTTAACAAATAGAGCAACGTGTTATATATCAGGAAAAAAATATCATTAGAAATTGAACATCAATCATTTTGTTAATTGTTAGCATTAACAACTTGTTAAGTTCTGCATCAGTTTTGGGGTTAGTTATGTCCATTTGAGAGGTCACTCCTCTCATTGAGAGGAAACACAGGACTGAGCCGCCTTTTCCTTTCTAGAGCTTTGCGCACTCTCTAAAGCCTTCCCATCCGCTTCTTGGTGTGCACCGCGAAGAGGAAGAGTAGACTTCTGAAACAACATCTCTCAAGATCTTGCCCGGGAGAGAGCCGACGAGATTTTTTTGAGAACATTTGCGTGGTTGCTTACTAGTTCGTCTACTTCCTTGATGTTGTCTACTTCATCCTTGACACTTTGTGGCAGGCCTCGATGTTGCTGCCGAGAATGTATCCAGGAAACGGGGCTATTTGTGAACCCACTGCGCCGATTGATTTTGGGACGATGGATAGAAAATTGAGGGAAAAATTGCCTGGAAGACCAGGGTCTGGCGTTTTTGCAAAAAACACCAAGCATTTCTTCACAATGAACCCACGGTGCATCCCACTGGTCTAGAACGTTTGCAGTTAGACCTTGTATCTACTATTCCTAAATAATTAACCCCCACTAACTCTAATTCTCTCAACATGCGGCCTTCCACCTCATCAAGTGTGTTATGTAGCATCCACTAACACTATTTTATAGCCCATGCAAACCACATGCATATTCTTTACTCACACAGAGTGCAAGTCTAAAACACTTCTACATTAAAAAATAGTAGCTTTTGACTTGGATCATTTTTTCATACACAATTCATCTAAAATTAATCTTTCAATTCCTGCCGCAGCGCGTGGGGAAATCATCTAGTTTCATCAAAATCAACCCACTACAATGAAAGCAAGGTCGAAAATGGACTGTGGGTTGATTGTACTGAAGTATAAGGCCCATTGCAAAGTATGTTCACAACCTTGCCTATGTTTTCACGTTGTCCATTGATTCTGTATCCAATGGTCTGAAATCCTGGGGGTGCACTCGGTGCACAGATGGACCTGTTTCAGAGGATACGTTCTCTCCTGTCGCCAATGGTCCTCTTCATCATCTATCCCACATGTATTCTTATCTTTACTGTTAGGGATTGCTTTTCTGCTGCTAATAGAGATGACCATGATTTGCTTCCCTTATCTACGAATTTGCATGCCTAGTTTGTTCAACACTACTCTTGGTCTAGTTAACATGTCTAGCTAGTATGTTCTTTATGTTTTATCTATTGTTTTTTTGGATTAAAATTCATGAAAAAATGCTCATATATTCAACATTACAACATACTAAGAAAATAAAAGAAATATTATCTATTTTACTAAGTAAAGAAATAAAGTTATAAATGTCTTGGTTACATCGTTCCCTTTGCCAAAGACTCGAAAAGACGAAGAAGCTTGATGTGTTTCCAAGAACCTAGGCCCATGACCCTACCTGAGTACCTCAACTCTACCCTTCTCTCCTCTTCTTTTTCTGAGATAGGGAAGGTGTGCGTAGAAAGGAAAAAAGTGAGCCCTAGGATATCCAACCCCTTCGAGTGTATCGACACTATGTCTGATTAAGATATACATTCATGAGAGGACATATATATTATATATATGACTAAATATCGCTAATTTGATAGGATTATATTTTTACATATGAGGTATTACGGTTTAACAAACACAAAATGATAACAACGACATTCTTGTCTAATGTTTCAATCATTAAACTACCTATCAACCTTGTGAGCTCCATTTAGCAGATTAGTATGGATCATGCTCAAGTTTATGTACTTAAAGGAGGAATCTCAACGATGGAACATTTTTAGTGGGATCGAAAGAGAGCATAATCACCACTATGACATTTTGATAACACCATACAAGGTACTCATTCGGAAAAAGAAAATCGTTCATGTAGTGCACCAAATGCCACAAATTGCAATGAAGTGAAATAGCTCTATGATTTGTCTCGAATCTATCTATAATTTTTGTATGATTCATGCTACCTTGTTATCAATTCTACACACTTTGGGCATGCTACTTCTGAGCTACGTTGGGATTTTCCCGAAGAGGATAGGATGAAGCAGTACAATAGAGATAAGTATTTCCCTCAATTAAAAACCAAGGTTATCAATCCAGTAGGAGAACCACACAAAATCTCGTTAGCAGCACCTGCAAACACAAAAGCAAACACCTAGCTTGTGAGCACCAAGGTTGTTCACATGTCCCACTAGCATCTCCAAAAGGGGGCTCGGTTTTTCGTCGCAGCGGGACTCCCTTAGGCTGCGTTCGGTTGACAGGGAATTGAAAGGGATTTGACAGGGATTGAAGTGGATTGAATCCCCTGTAAGTCAAATCCTGCCCAAATCCCCTCCAATCCCCTTCAGGCAGGGTGTAACCGAACAAGGCCTTAGGGGTGCCCTTGTTGGCTAGGGTCTACGACATGGTGTCTTGTAGGTTCCGTACGAAAGCTCTAGTGCCGGTGGCAGCGACTGCTGCGGGTGACGCCTCCCCTGGCCCTTGGGGCCGTCGCCCGTGGTTTTCCCCCATTAGCAGCACCTACAAACACAAAAGCAAATACTTGCACCCAATGCAAACAAGGGGGTTGTCAATCCCCTCGGCGGTTACTTGCAAGGATTAAATCACGTAGTGATAGGTAAATAGAATATAAAGATGAAATGAAATAGAAAATTGCAGCAAGGTATTTTTGTGTTTTTATATATTAAAAAAGTAGATTCCGGGGCCATAGTTTTCACCAGAGGCTTCTCTCTTGAACACATAGCATACGGTGGGTGAACAAATTATTGTTGGGCAATTGATATAAAAGTGCATAGTTATGATGACATTCAAGGCAATGATCATGTATATAGGCATCACGTCTGAAACAAATAGACCAACTCCTACCTACATCTACTACTATTACTCCACCCATCAACCGCTATCCAGCATGCATCTAGGGTATTAAGTGTTGGAAATATGCCCTAGAGGCAATAATAAAACGGTTATTATTATATTTCCTTGTTCATGATAATTGTCTATTGTTCATGCTATAATTGTATTGACCGAAAACTGTAATACATGTGTGAATACATAGACCACAACATGAACCTAGTAAGCCTCTAGTTGACTAGCTTGTTGATCAATAGATGGTTATGGTTTCCAGACCATGGACATTAGATGTCATTGATAACAGGATCACATCATTAGGAGAATGATGTGATGGACAAGACCCAATCATAAGCATAGCACAAGATCGTGTAGTTCGTTTGCTAAGAGCTTTTTTAATGTCAAGTATCATTTCCTTAGACCATGAGA
The DNA here is from genome assembly GCF_002162155.2 of Triticum dicoccoides. Taxonomy (NCBI): domain Eukaryota; kingdom Viridiplantae; phylum Streptophyta; class Magnoliopsida; order Poales; family Poaceae; genus Triticum; species Triticum dicoccoides. Next base: position 200,548,174 of record NC_041393.1, on the reverse strand, counting down.
TTGTGCAACTCCCGGATACCGTAGGAATGCTTTGGGTGTACCAAACATCACAACGTACCTGGGTGACTATAAAGGTACACCACATGTATCTCTGAAAGTGTCTGTTGGGTTGGCACGAATCGAGACTAGGATTTGTCACTCCATATGACGGAGAGGTATCTCTGGGCCCACTCGGTAATGCATCATCATAATGAGCTTAATGTGACTAAGCAGTTAGTCACGGGATCATGCATTACGGAACGAGTAAAGAGACTTGCCGGTAACGAGATTGAACGAGGTATTGGGATACCGACGATCGAATCTCGGGCAAGTAACATACCGGTTGACAAAGGGAATTGTATACGGGATTGATTGAATCTCTGACATCATGGTTCATCGGATGTGATCATTGTGGAACATGTGGGAACCAACATGGGTATCCAGATCCCGCTGTTGGTTATTAGCCGAAGAGATGTCTCGGTCATGTCTGCATGATTCCCGAACCCGTAGGGTCTACACACTTAAGGTTCGGTGACGTTAGAGTTGTTATGGGAAATAGTATGTGGTTACTGAACGTTATTCAGAGTCCCGGATGAGATCCCGGACGTCACAAGGAATTCCAGAATGGTCCGGAGATGAAGATTTATATATGGGAAGTCCTTATTTGGTCACCGAAAGTGTTCGGGGGTTTACCGGTATTGTGCTGGGACCACCGAAGGGTTTTGGGGGGTCCACCGGGAGGGTCCACCTGCCCCGGAGGGCCATATGGGATGAATATGGAGGGGAACTAGCCCCTAGTTGGGCTGGGCGCCAAACCCCCCTAGGGACCATGTGCCTAGGGTTGGGGGGAAACCCTTTAAAGGGGGCGC
>NC_041393.1:200520566-200547146 GCF_002162155.2 Triticum dicoccoides | reverse complement strand
CGGACCCCCTCTCCCTTTCCCCTATAAATAGAGGGAAGGTGGGAGGGCTGCCGCACCCTTCCCCTGGCGCAGCCCTCCCCCTCTCCAACACCTCCTCCTCCTCTGTAGTGCTTGGCGAAGCCCTGCCGGAGAACTGCAAGCTCCACCACCACGCCGTTGTGATACCAGAGCTCTCCCTCAACTTCTCCTCTCCCCTTGCTGGATCAAGAAGGAGGAGACGTCCCCGGGCTGTACATGTGTTGAACGCGGAGGCGCCGTCCGTTCGGTGTTAGAACGGATCTTCCGTGATTTGAATCGCCGCGAGTACGACTCCATCATCCGCGTTCTAGTAACGCTTGCTACGTATTAATCTTGCGTTGGTTTTCCTTGAAGAGGAAAGGATGATGCAGCAATAGTAGCGTAAGTATTTCCCTCAGTTTTTGAGAACCAAGGTATCAATCCAGTAGGAGGCTCCTTAAAAGTCCCACGCACCTACACAAACAAACAAAGAACTCGCAACCAACGCAATAAAGAGGTTGTCAATCCCTTCACGGCCACTTGCGAAAGTGAGATCTGATAGAGATAGTATGATAAGATAAATATATTTTTGGTATTTTATAATATAGATGCAAAAGGTAAAGATGCAAATAAAAGTAGATTGAAAGCTTATAAGATAAAAGATAGACCCGGGGGCCATAGGTTTCACTAGTGGCTTCTCTCAAGATAGCATAAGTATTACGGTGGGTGAACAAATTACTGTCGAGCAATTGATAGAAAAGCGAATAATTATGAGATTATCTAGGCATGATCATGTATATAGGCATCACGTCCGCGACAAGTAGACTGACTCATGGCTGCATCTACTACTATTACTCCACACATCGACCGCTATCCAGCATGCATCTGGAGTATTAAGTTCATAAGAACAGAGTAACGCATTAAGAAAGATGACATGATGTAGAGGGATAAACTCAAACGATATTATATAAACCCCATCTTTTTATCCTCGATGACAACAATACAATACGTGCCTTGCAACCCTTTCTGTCACTGGGTAAGGACACCGCAAGATTGAACCCAAAGCTAAGCACTTCTCCCATGGCAAGAAAGATCAATCTAGTAGGCCAAACCAAACTGATAATTCGAAGAGACTTGCAAAGATAACTCCATCGTACATAAAAGAATTCAGAGAAGATTCAAATATTTCTCATAGATAAACTTGATCATAAACCCACAATTCATCGGATCTCGACAAACACACCGCAAAAAGAGTTTACACCGAATAGATCTCCACAAGAGAGGGGGAGAACATTGTATTGAGATCCAAAAAGAGAGAAGAAGCTATCTAGCTAATAACTATGGACCCGAAGGTCCGTGGTAAACTACTCACAACTCATCGGAAGGGCTATGGTGTTGATGTAGAAGCCCTCCATGGTCGATTCCCCCTCCGGCGGAGCGCCGGTGAAGGCTCCAAGATGGGATCTCGCGGATACAGAAGGTTACATCGGTGGACATTGTTTTTTCGTTGGCTCCGTGGATGTTTTCGGGGTACATAGGTATATATAGGAGGAAGAAGTATGTCGGTGGCCGCTCGTGGGGCCCAGGAGACAGGGGCGCACCCAGGAGGGGTGGGCGCGCCCTCCTATCTCCTGGCCGCCTCGATTGCTTCTTGACTTGCACTCCAAGTCCTCTAGATCATGTTCGTTCCCAAAATCACGCTCCCGAAGGTTTCATTCCGTTTGGACTCCATTTGATATTCCTTTTCTTCGAAATATTGAAATAGGCAAAAAAACAGCAATACGGGCTGGCCTCCGGTTAGTAGGATAGTCCCAAAAATGATATAAATATGTAAAATAAAGCCCATAAACATCCAAAAGGGGTAATATAATAGCATGGAACAATCAAAAATTATAGATACGTTGAAACGTATCAAGCATCCCCAAGCTTAATTCCTGCTCGTCCTCGAGTAGGTAAATGATAAAAACAGAATTTTTGATGTGGAATGCTACCTAGCATAATTCTCAATGTAATTTTCTTTATTGTGGCATGATTGTTCAGATCCAAATGATTCAAGATAAAAGCTTATAAAACATAAAAATAATAATGCTTCGAAGCATACTAACAAATAATCATGTCCTATCAAAATAGCATAGCCAAAGAAAGCTTATCCCTACAAAATCACATAGTTAGGCCATGCTTCATTTTCATTACACAAAATACTCCCATCATGTACAACCCCGATGACGAGCCGAGCAATTGGTTCATACTTTTTAACGCGCTTCAGCTTTTTCAACTCTTACGCAATACATGAGCGCAAGCCATGGACATAGCACTATGGTGGTCTTTGGTGGTGGTTGTGAGGACAAAAAAGGGAGAAGATAGTCTCACATCAACTAGGGCTATTAACGGGCTATGGAGATGCTCATCAATAGATATCAATGTGAGTGAGTAGGGATTGCCATGCAACGGATGCACTAGAGCTATAAATATATGAAAGCTCAATAAAAGAAACTAAGTGGGCGTGCATCCAACTTGCTTGCTCACGAAGACCTAGGGCATTTTGAGGAAGCCCATCATTGGAATATACAAGCCAAGTTCTATAATGAAAAATTCCCACTTAGCATATGAAAGTGACAACATATGAGACTCTCTATAATGAAGATCATGGTGCTACTTTGAAGCACAAGTGTGGAAAAAGAGATAGTAGCATTCTCCCTTCTCTCTTTTTCTCTCATTTTATGTTTTTCTTGTTTTTTCTTTTTTTTTCTTGGCCTTTCTCTTTTTTTCTTTTTGGCCTTTCTATTTTTTTTAAAGTCCGAAGTCTCATCCCGACTTGTGGGGGAATCATAGTCTTCATCATCCTTTCCTCACTGAGACAATGCTCTAATAATGAAGATCATCACACTTTTATTGATTTACAACTCAAGAATTACAACTCAATGCTAGAACAATATATGACTCTATATGAATGCCTCCGGCGGTGTACCGGGATATGCAATGAATCAAAAGTGACAAGTATGAAAATTATGAAGGTGGCTTTGCCACGAATACGATGTCAACTGCATGATCATGCAAAGAGCAATATGACAATGATGGAGCGTGTCATAATAACGGAACGGTGGAAAGTTGCATGGCAATATATCTCGGAATGGCTATGGAAATGCCATAATAGGTAGGTATGGTGGCTGTTTTGAGGAAGGTAAATAATGGGTGCATGATACCGGCGAAAGTTGCACGAGATAATAGAGGCTAGCAAAGTGGAAGGATGAGTGTGCGTATATCCATGGACTCACATTAGTCATTAAGAACTCATATACTTATTGCAAAAGTCTACTTAGCCCTCGAAGCAAAGTACTACTACACATGCCCCTAGAGGGATAGATTGATAGGAAAAGACCATCGCTCGTCCCCGACTGCCACTCATAAGGAAGACAATCAAAAGAGCACCTCATGCAAAAAAATTGTCACACAACTTTTACCATACATGCATGCTGCGGGACTTGCAAACCTCAACACAAGTATTTCTCAATTTCATAATTACCCACTAGCATGACTCTAACATTACTACCTCTATATCTCAAAACAATTATCAAGCATCAAATTGATCCTAGTGTTTTGTGCACTTTTTATGATAGTTTTTATTATACCCAACTTGGATGCTCACCATTCTAGGACCAATTTATAACCATAGCAAATACCATGCTGTTCTAAAAGACTCTCAAAATAATATAAATGAAGCATGAGAGACTAGCAATTTCTTCAAAATTAAGCCACCGCCGTGCTTTAAAAGATATAAGTGAAGCACTAGAGCAAAAACTATCAAGCTCAAAAGATATAAGTGAAGCACATAGCATATTCTAATAAATTCAATCAAGTAGGCTTCTCCCAAAAGGTGTGTACAGCAAGGATGATTGTGGTAAACTAAAAATCAAATACTAATATATTACACGACACTCCAAGCAAAACACATATCATGTGGCGAATAAAAATATAGCTCCAAGTAAAGTTACCAATGAACGAAGACGAAAGAGGGGATGCCTTCGCGGGGAATCCCCAGGCTTAGGCTTTTGGCTATTCTTGAATATCTTGGGGTGCCATGGGCATCCCCAAGCTTAGGATTTTGCCACTCCTTATTCCATAGTCCATCAAAGCTTTACCCAAAACTTGAAAACTTCACAACACAAAACTCAACAGGAAATCTTATAAGCTCCGTTACTGAAAGAAAACAAAACCACCACATAAGTTACTGTAATAAACTTATTATTTATTTGTTTTGGTGTTAAACCTACTGTATTCCAAGTTCCAATGGTTCATACCACTTAATACTAGCAATAGATGCATCAAAATAAGCAAACAACACACGAAAAACAGAATCTGTCAAAAACAGAACAGTCCGTAGCAATCTGTAACTAACGCAAACTTCTGGAACTCTAAAACTCCTAAAAAAATTGGAAGTCCTGGAAAATTTGTCTATTGATCAGTAGCAAAAAGAATCAATGCAAAAGCACGTTTCTGTGATTTAATAAAACTAATTTCGTGCGTGCAAAGTTTCTGTTTTTCAGCAGAATCAAATTAACTATCATCATAGGTTATCCTATAGGTTCTACTTGGCACAAACACTAATTAAAACATAAAAACACATCTAAACAGAAGGTAGATGCAAAATTTATTACTAAACAGAAACAAAAGCAAAACACACAAATAAAATTGGGTTACCTCCCAACTAGCGCTATCGTTTAACACCCCTAGCTAGGCATAAAAGCGAAGATAGATCTAAGTGGTGCCATCTTTGGCACTCAATTCATAAGTAGCTCGCATGATAGATTCATAAGGTAATTTGACTTTCTTTCTTGGAAAGTGCTCAATAATCGCGCCAATCATTCTAAGAAAAGGTCTACCAAGAATAATAGGGCAAGAAAGATTGCAATCTATATCAAGAACGATAAAATCTACGGGCACCAAATTTCTATTTGCAACAATGAGAACATCATTGATCCTTCCCATTGGCTTTTTAATGGTGGAATCCGCAAGGTGCAAATTTAAAGAGCAATCATCAAGATCATGGAAACCTAGAATATCACATAAAGTTTTCGAAATCGTGGAAACACTAGCACCCAAATCACACAAAGCAAAACACTCATGATCTTTAATTCTTATATTTATAGTCTCATCATTAAGTTTTCTAGGTATAAAAACTTCCAATTTAAGTTTTTCATCATAAGATTGCATCAAGGCATCAACGATATGTTTGGTAAAAGCTTTATTTTGACTATAAACATGAGGAGAATTAACAACAGATTGCAACAAGGAAATACAACCTTCTAAAGAACAATAATCATAATCAAATTCCTTGAAATCCGAGATAGTGGGTTCAATGCTATTTAAAGTCATGACCTCTCCAATCCCACTTTTACCAAATTTAGCATCAAGATCTAAAAACTATGAATTCTTGGGATGCCTTATAATTAAAGTTGACTAATCTCCAGTCCCATTATTATCAAGATTCATATTGGAAAACAAAGATCTAATAGGAGACACATCAATAACTTTAAGATCTTCATCATTATTTTCATGGAAACTAGAAGAACACGCCTTTACAAAGCAATCTTTCTTAGCACACAATCTAGCAGTTCTTTCCTTGCACTCATCAATGGAAATTCTCATTGCTTTGAGAGACTCATTGATCATGCTTAGGAGGAGAAGATCTAAGTTTAAGAGAATCAACATCAAGCGAAAGTCTATCAACGTTCATAGCCAAATCATCAACTTTGAGAGAGCATTAAATTCTTTTGAGAAATCATAAATTCTTTCACACTATTCTCAAAATCAGAGGGCACCTTATTAAAATTACCAGAAGAATTATTGTAGGAATTTCCATAATTATTAGAGGAATTACTAGGGAACGGTCTAGAATTAAAGTTTCCTCTATAAGCATTGTTTCCAAAACTATTCCTACCAACAAAATTCACATCCATAGATTCATTATTATTCTCAATCAAAGTAGACAAAGGCATATAATTGGGATCAAAAGGAGCACTCTTAGTAGCAAACAACTTCATAACTTCATCCATCTTTCCACTCAAAACATTGATTTCTTCTATAGCATGCACTTTTTTACTAGAAGATCTTTCGGTGTGCCATTGAGAATAATTAGCCATAATATTATCAAGAAGTTTTGTAGCATCTCCTAACGTGATTTCCATAAACGTGCCTCCCGCGGCTGAATCTAAAAGATTTCTAGAAGCAAAGTTCAAACCGGCATAAATTTTTTGTATGATCATCCATAAATTCAAACCATGAGTAGGGCAATTGCGAATCATCAATTTCATTCTTTCCCAAGATTGGGCAACATGCTCATGATGAAGTTGTTTAAAATTCATAATATCGTTCCTAAGAGTGATAATCTTAGCGGGAGGAAAATACTTAGAGATAAAAGCCTCTTTGCACTTGTTCCAAGAACCAATACTATTTTTAGGCAAAGACAAAAACCAAACTTTAGCATGATCTCTAAGTGAAAACGGAAATAACTTCAATTTAACAATATCATTATGTGTATCTTTCTTCTTTTGCATATCACACAAATCAACAAAGTTGTTTAGATGAGTAGCGGCATCTTCACTAGGAAGGCCGGCGAATTGATCTTTCATAACAAGATTCAGCAAAGCAGTATTGATTTCACAAGACTCAACATCATTAAGAGGAGCAATCAGAGTACTAAGGAAATCATTATTATTGGTATTGGAGAAATCACACAATTTGGTATTATCTTGCGCCATCGCAACAAGTAATCCAACACACAAGCAAACAGAAAAAGGCAAGCGACAAAAAGAGAGAGAGAGATTGGAAAAGAGAGGGCAAATAAAACGGCAAGGGTGAAGTGGGGGAGAGAAAAACGAGAGGCAAATGACCAATAATGTAATTGCGAGGGAGATGAGTTTGTGATGGGTACTTGGTATGTCTTGACTTGAGCGAAGACCTCCCCGGCAATGGCGCCAGAAATCCTTCTTGCTACGTCTTGAGCTTGCCTTGGTTTTCCTTGAAGAGGAAAGGGTGATGCAGCAATAGTAGCGTAAGTATTTCCCTCAGTTTTTGAGAACCAAGGTATCAATCCAGTAGGAGGCTCCTCAAAAGTCCCACGCACCTACACAAACAAACAAAGAACTCGCAACCAACGCAATAAAGGGGTTGTCAATCCCTTCACAGCCACTTGCGAAAGTGAGATTTGATAGAGATAGTATGATAAGATAAATATATTTTTGGTATTTTATAATATAGATGCAAAAAGTAAAGATGCAAATAAAAGTAGATTGAAAGCTTATATGATAAAAGATAGACCCGGGGGCCATAGGTTTCACTAGTGGATTCTCTCAGGATAGCATAAGTATTACAGTGGGTGAACAAATTACTATCGAGCAATTGATAGAAAAGCGAATAATTCTGAGATTATCTAGGCATGATCATGTATATAGGCATCACGTCCGCGACAAGTAGACCGACTCCTGCCTGCATCTACTACTATTACTCCACACATCGACCGCTATCCAGCATGCATCTAGAGTATTAAATTCATAAGAACAGAGTAACGCATTAAGAATGATGACATGATGTAGAGGGATAAACTCAAGCAATATGATATAAACCCCATCTTTTTATCCTCGATGGCAACAATACAATACGTGCCTTGCAACCCTTTCTGTCACTGGGTAAGGACACCGCAAGATTGAACCCAAAGCTAAGCACTTCTCCCATGGCAAGAAAGATCAATCTAGTAGGCCAAACCAAACTAATAATTCGAAGAGACTTGCAAAGATAACTCAATCATATATAAAAGAATTCAGAGAAGATTCAAATATTTCTCATAGATAAACTTGATCATAAACCCACAATTCATCGGATCTCGACAAACACACCGCAAAAAGAGTTTACATCGAATAGATCTCCACAAGAGAGGGGGAGAACATTGTATTGAGATCCAAAAAGAGAGAAGAAGCCATCTAGCTAATAACTATGGAACTGAAGGTCTGTGGTAAACTACTCACAACTCATCGGAAGGGCTATGGTGTTGATGTAGAAGCCCTCCGTGGTCGATTCCCCCTCCGACGGAGCGCCGACAAAGGCTCCAAGATGGGACCTCGCGGATACAGAAGGTTACGGCGGTGGAAACTGTTTTTCGTTGGCTCCCTGGATGTTTTCGGGGTACATAGGTATATATAGGAGGAAGAAGTACGTTGGTGGCCGCTCTTGAGGCCCAGGAGACATGGGGCGCGCCCAGGAGGGGTGGGCGCGCCCTCCTATCTCCTCGCCGCCTCGATTGCTTCTTGACTTGCATTCCAAGTCCTCTGGATCACGTTCGTTCCAAAAATCACGCTCCCGAAGGTTTCATTCCGTTTGGACTCCGTTTCATATTCCTTTTCTTCGAAATACTGAAATAGGCAAAAAAAGCAATACGGGCTGGGCCTCCGGTTAGTAGGTTAGTCTCAAAAATGATATAAATATGTAAAATAAAGCCCATAAACATCCAAAAGGGGTAATATAGTAGCATGGAATAATAAAAAAGTATAGATACGTTGGAGACGTATCAACGCTTCCGCTTAGCGATCTTCAAAGGTATGAAGATGCACATCCTCTCTCTCTCTCTCTCTCTCTCTCTCTCTCTCTCTCTTGTTGCTAGAATCTCCTAGATAGATCTTGGTGATACGTAGGAATTTTTTTGAATTATTGCTACATTCCCCAACATTAAGTATAAAACAGAGTAAAGCCTTAAGCAAGATGACATGATGTAGACAAAGTCAACCCAATCAATATGAATAAACTCCATTGTTTTCCCCTTAATGACAACAATACAAATACGTGTCTTGTCCCTTTCTATCACTGAGATAGAGCACCGCAAGATTGAACCCGTTACAAAGCACCTCTCTCATTACAAGATAAATCAATCTAGTCGGCCAAACTAAACAGATAGATCTGAGAGAAATACAAAGCTATAACAATCATGCATAAAAGAGTTTAGACAAGACTCAATTAATATTCATAAATATTCGGATCATAAACCCACAATTCAATGAATCCCAACAAACAAACTGCAAAAGAAGATTTCATCAAATAGAACTTCAAGAACATTGAGGAGAACATTGTATTGAAGATCAAAAAGAGAGAATAAGCCATCTACCTACTAGCTATGGACCCGTAGGTTTGTGATGAACTACTCATGCATCATCAGAGGGCAGCTAGGATGATCTAGAAGCCCTCCGTTATCGATTTCCCCTCCGGCAGAGTACCAAAAAAGGTCTACAGATGGGATCACCGAAGAACAGAAACTTGCGGTTGAGGAAAAAGTGTTTGAGGTGGCTCCCTGTTGGTTTCCTGATTTTAGAGAATTTATAGAAGTGGAATTAGGTCAGACGGAGCTACGAGGGGCCCACAAGGCATCAGGGCATGCGTACCCCCCAGGCGTGCTCGAAAACTTAAAAGATCTATTTCATTAGAAGAGAAAGTTCACTAATCTATTCTGCTGATTACATGTTGGAAGCTGGGGACAATTTCTGTAATCAGAGCCTCGTTCTCATGCGCCGTTTTATAGAGCACATTTTACAAAATGCTAGGGAAGATGGGAAGCCGCTTATAATCTAATAATAGAAAGGTCGACGAGGAATGACCGATCGAGGGAACGAACGAGGAAGACCGTTCCCAAATAAAAAGAGTTTCTGACATTAGGAGGAATTCCTTTTAATAGCAAAGCATGATTTCAAAGGCCAAAAGGTACTTCGAACTTGGAACGAGCATGAAGAGATTAACGAGACTTCTTTCTCTTTTGGGTTTTCTGGCGTACCTGTTGCGCTTACTCCTACTTACAAAACTTCTTTTTCTCAATCAATTCTTAGTGCTAGGACTGGCTTAGGTTGTCTTTGTGTGCAATCTATCGTTGACCTACCCTAACTCGGGTTCTAGCATGCTAAAAGCACTCAAAATAGATGCACTGACCAGACTGCGCTACACCTCCTCTCCCCCCCCCCAGAACATGTGGATCTACCCGATCTATAAAGAAAAGAACCACCTCTTTTAGGAACTTCTACAATTTTCTTTCACTTGCATTTTCTTTCATGAAGGCTTGCTTTCGTTCTTCTTACATATTTCCCTTTTTTTCTTGAGAATTGTGTATGTGGCTACTACTGTTTTGCTAGTATTTTTGTCCCCAATAATGAACTCCCGCTGACCGTGCCCTATAGGGATCATCGAATCAATAACAATAAGCCCTATTTGAAGAGGTTCGTATATGGAACGCTTGAAAATTCTACTTGGAGCAGGAGATTCAATCTATTGCCTTGCCGTCTCCTTGCTTCTCGTCTGGTCTCCTCCTAAAACTTCTAAGTTCTCTTTTGTCGAAAAAAATCATCAAAAAGCTTCATAGTGTTTAGACTCCATTTGGTACTGATTTCCTGGAAAAACAAAACAAAGCAAAAAAATAGCAACTGGCACTTGGCACTGGGTTAATAGACTAAAAAATGATATAAAATACCACAAAAAGTTATATAAAACATCCAAGATTGATACCATAATAGTATGGAACAATAAAAAATTATAAATACATTGAGTTGTAGTAGAAGAAAGAGTTGGTGTAGGTCAAACTTGAAGTCCCTCAAACCGTCTACGACGATCCCTCGAACATAAGACCGAAAGCATAACCTCTCTAGGGACTGCACACATTCGGGCTTCATGATCCAGCAGCACTTCGTTTTCCAGCGCTAGACTTCGCCTGATAACTAGAGGAGGGAGAAGAGAACCTCACAGGGCTTCTCTATTATGCGGAACTAGAAAAAACTAGAACTAGATACAATCTAGATCAAACAAGACAAGAACTAGAACAAGAGAGAACTAGTGGAGGAACTTATGTCTCAAAGGGGTCAAAACCTCAAGCATATATAGGTGTAGGGGAGAGGGGATGGGGTGGCCAACTTGGGGAAGGGTTCCCCTCCCCTTGTGTCGGCCCTAGGGGAGGTGGAGTCCAACTCGGTACCTCCTATACACAGGGCGCGGCGCGTTTGGGAGACAGAGTGTGCACCCCTCGCTCCCCCAACACGCCCATTTTGGTCGGCCCATGGGTGGGGCAGGACGACTCCTTTTTTATTTCATTTCTTAGCTTTTTTATTTTCCGTTTTTCTATTTCTTAATAATTTACGGTTTTAAAAAAGTTCCATATATCTAAATAAAAAAGAATTTTGGAAAAAATGTTCAAGAAATCACAAAACAATTGCGAATTCCAGAAAAAAGTTCAAGATTTTCAAAAAATGTTAAAGAAATCGTAAAATGGTTGTGGACGAAAAAAATGTACATGATTTTGAAAATGGTTCGATCACTCGAAAAAATCATGATTTTGTAAAAATATTCGTGTATTAAAACAAAATTCCCGAATTTGAACAAAATTTCACGATTTTTTTAAACTGTTCAAGCGAATTTTAATTTTTTCCCAAATCTAAAGAAAAACTTCACCAGTTCAAAAAATGTTCGCTGATTCAAGAAATGTTCATATATTTTAAACAAATGTTCGTCAAACGAGAAACTGATTTTGAATTTAAAAAATTGTTTCCAAAATTTTAAAAAATGTTTGTTAATTGAAAAAATTCATGAGTTTCAAAAAATGTTCACAAATTTGTAAAAAAGATTGTGAATTTGAAAATGTTCTTGATTTTAAAAAATGTTCACGGATTTTTAGAAAATGTTGATGATTTCAAAAAAAATGTCACGAATTCGGAAAATGTTCATGTTCTAACGAAATTCTAAAATTTGAAAGATGCTCTTAAAAATGAAAAATAAAAATAAATGAAAATGAAATAAAAAGGGAAAGATAAAAAAGAAAAAATAGGAAAGAAAAACAAAAAAGAAAAGGATAAAAGCCGGTAGAGAAAAAAACAAAAATCCGATTCAAGGAAGGTTGTGGAACCTTCCCAAAACCGGTGGGGATAAACCCCAAATGGGCCGGCCCATACACCGAGGGGGAGGGTGATGCATCCATTTTGCATCATGATTATTGTTGAGGAAATCGTTAACCGGTAGCTGCTCGGTTAGCTGACGAGTAGGGGATTAATAGGCTAATCGGCAAGTTAATCGGCCATTGAATCAATTACTTGGGCCATTAATCATTTAATCGGCTATTCGGTGACCCTACGAGTAGGGATTAAACGGCAAGTTAACTGGTTAATCGGATGAATTCTTGAATAGGATTATTTCCTACTGTTATTTATAATGTTTTTATGAATGATAATGCTTTTTGGAGTATTTGTAATACCTTTTCTCTCATAATATGCAAGGTTTACATAAAGAGGGAGAATACCGCGAGCTGGAATTCTGGACCTAAAAAAGGCACTTTAGAGTAGCCTATTCTGCACATCTCCAAATAAGCTGAAACTCCATGGAGAATTTTTATGGAATATCTAAAAATTACTGGAGCCAATAACTACTAGAGGGGCCCACCAAGTGGGCACAACCCACCTGGGCGCGCTAGGGCCCCCAAGCGCGCCCTGGTGGGTTGTGCCCTCCTCGGCCCACCTATGGTGCCCATCTTCTGGTATATAGGTCATTTTGACCCAGAAAAAAAATCAGGAGGGGACTTTCGGGATGAAGTGCTGCCGTCTCGAGGCGGAACTTGGGCAGGAGCACTTTTGCGCTCTGCCCAACTTCCCAACCGGAGGGGAAATCATCGTCATCGTCATCACCAACAACTCTCCCATCTTTGGGAGGGCAATCTTGATACATGTTCGTCGTATCTATAATTTTTGATTGTTTCATGCCAATATTATACAACTTTTACACACTTTTGGCAACTTTTTATATGATTTATTGGACTAACCTATTGATCCAGTGCCCAGTGTCAGTTCCTGCTTTTTGCATGTTTTTTGTATCACAGAAAATCCATATCAAACGAAGTCCAAACGTGATAAAAATTAACAGAGAATTATTTTGGAATATATGTGATTTTTAGGAGGTGGAATCAACGCAAACGGGGGCCCATAGAGCCCACAACCCACCAGGGCGCGCCACAGGCCCCAAGCGTGCCCTGGTGTCTTGTGCCCTCCTCGAACATTGCTTGGATCCCTTCTTCTTGCGCAAGAAAGGTAATTTATGGAAAAAATCATGTAAACATTTCAGCGCAATCGGAGTTACGGATCTCTGAGAATTTAAGAAACCGTGAAGGGACATATCTGGGGAACACGAAATAGAAGAAGGAGGGGGCTCTCTCCCCTCTTTCCCGGTAGCGCCGGTGCCACCGGGGCTAGGATCGTGACGGCGATCTACATTAACAATCTTACTACCGTCAACACCAACTCTCTCCCCCTCTATGTAGTGGTGTTACACATGTCGTGGCTCTAAGTCTGACAGTAAGTATAGGGGGTACGAATGAGGAGGCAAGGTCCTAGCTACGGTGAGATTGTACGCAAGTGTTTACGAGTTCAGGTCCCTCTCGGAGGAGGTAAAAGCCCTACGTCTCGGTGCCCTAAGGCGGTCGACTAGATTATGAGAGTGTGTGTTACAGGGGGTGCGAACCCTTGTGCCAAAGGAGGGGGTGGCTTATATAGAGTGCGCCATGACCTCGGCCATCCCCCGTTACCAAGAGTTCAATGTACATAAAGATGGGGCGTTACTGATAACGCCAGTCATAAAGTGCTTTTAATGATCTTAAAGACTATGGAGTGAACGCCTGACCGTTGCAGTTCTGAGTGACTCCTGGTCTTTAGTTAGTCGAGTGGTTTCTTGTATGGTCGAGTGGTTGACTGGTCGAGTGACATCGGGAAGGAGGGGTACCCGAGTGACTGATGCGTCGAGTGGATTGCAGTCAACACCTTCATTGGGCACTCCTTGTTGTCTCTTGAGCTTCTTTGCTTCTAGGGTAGTGACCTTGGGTAGGGCATATATGTCAGGCCTATGACCTTACCCTAGGTCTATATCATCATCATTAGCCCCCGAATGGATGAAGGTCCGAGTGAAAAGAAGTTGAAGTTAGTCTTGCTTCGACTATTGAGCTCCACATGTATCTATCTTGAACTGGAAGCCCGTGTTGGAACTTCAGCTTCGTTTCAGTCACCTTGATCGATTCAGAAAGTTGCCGAGTTGATTTATACTATCACTCGCCGAATGTTATTTTTGACGCGAAATCTTTGGCGCGATTGGTTATGGCATATCCCGGATTTCACGGGATTTGAAATTTCAGGGAAATGCATGAGGCGGAGCGTGTCATGGTAAGCGGGATGGATAGACAAGAGCGCCCCGATCTCCATGTACTCAGCGCGCGACTGTTGCGGGATTTGACAGGATCACTTGGGCCCACGCGTCAGCCACTCGGAAGTGGGTCCTTAAAAGGCGACGGGGCCGAGGCGTCTGCACTGTGCATGCCATTCTCCTTCTTTCTCCTCTGCTTCTCCACCGCATCTGGCTCCTCCGCTCTTGTCGCCGCCACCCCACCACCATGGTGAAGGACAAGATGGCGACGCTGGAATGCGCGAAGAAGGCGACGGGGGCGGCGAAAGGCAAGAAGACGAATCAGGGGTCGTCATCGCGGTCGTGCTGCCGCCGTGTTGGATCCAGGGTGAGTGGATCCGATCCTTGCTCCGACTGGAAGATTTGGAGGAGCTGGCCGAGTCTGGACTGATCGCCAACAGGGCTGTGAGGCTGCCGGAGGGGGAGACGGAACCTCAGTCGCGATCGGGTGAGTGTGTTTTGCTCGCCACCCACGTCGACCGCGGTTTCTCCCTTCCCCCGCACCCGTTTGTTTCGGGGTTTCTTGAACTTTTTCGGAGCCCAACTCCATCACTTCTCTCCCAACACCATCACGTACCTTGTTGCGTTTGTGTCCATGTGCGAAAACTTCCTGGGTTGTCGACCGCACTGGGGTCTTTTCAAGCACATCTTCACAATTCGCTCCCAGTCGGTGAAGAAAGCGAATACGAGTGACGAGAGAACACACGTTATCCAAATGTGTGGGGGTTTGGGTAGCCATAAGAGGAAAAGGAGTTCTTTCCCTTCCATGACACTTCCTGAGACGGTCAGGGGCTAGCAGTCGACCTGGTTCTACTGCCAGGACATTGCAACTCCAGGTCAATCGACTGGACTTCCCCCTTTTTCTTTAGATCGCGCCCAACAACCTTCTTCACTGAAAGTGACCGCTGCGGAGAGGGTGGAAACAAAAATGTTGGTTGAGAGAGTGGTCCAATTGATCAATCAAGGTGTCACCGGCATGGACTTGTTGGAGGTGTTTCTCAGTCGACGCATCCAGCCACTCCAGGCTCGTGATCACTCGGTGTGGATGTACTCTGGAGCCAATGACACCGCTCGGGTTCATCCAGAGGAGGTTTCGGCCAAGACAGTGGCCCTATGGCTGAAGGGTATTAGAGGAAACAAGGACAACCCTAGGGGAGCCAGGAGAGTCAACCCATTCAGCGGCAGCAAGCAGCCAGATAAGGTTTGGTCTCTGCTATCGACTGTACTTTGATACGTTTTGCGACTGTCTTCGAATCCGACTGATATTTACTCGACTTCTTGTCTTGTAGGTTTACACTAAGATGTACTCGATGCCCAATGGTGAGCAAGCTCTGGAGCAAGACCAGGAGGGAGAGAACAGCACGGAGGAAAGCGGTGATTCGCAATCTCCAGAAGACGAGGACGAGGAGGAAAGCGATGAGTCGGATGACGACGAGATAGTCGACTGACCACCTCGTACGGAACGTCGATCCAAGCTACTCCATGATCCATGGGGCAGGTGTGGCAAGACGGTGGCTACAAGCACTCAAGCACAAAAGTGCACTTGGACTTCGACTCCAAAGCCGACGAAGAAGGTCGCCAAGCAGCCTAAGGTCGTCCCCTCAAAGACTCGGAAGACTTTGCCCAAGATCAAGATGGATGTTCTTGTTGCCTCTGGGTGAGTGTTCTTTCTTTCTGCGTTTTTTTCCACCGACTGATACTTCTGTTCTGACCAAATGGATTGTAAACTTTTCTAGCCCAGCCTCCGCCACGACTGACATGGACGTTGACAAGGACCCAGGTGACGAGGAAACCGATGACGCGGCCACCACCAAAGCTAGTATGTTCCATTCGACTTGAATCTATTCTGCCGATTGAATTGTTGGCCGATTTAATTTCTGAGGTTACTTTTTGCTGCAGCTCTACGGGACGTCATTGAGCTTCCGGATGATGAAGAAGAAGTGCCTCTGAGAGAGGAGGAGGAGGAGAGGAAGGGCGTCAAGCAGGAAAGCACCTGAGGGTCAAGTCCCTCAGTCGGCAACGGTGCTTGAGACAGTGGTCCAGCGATCCAGAGATCTGGCTCGGACCAATGTTACCTTTGCCAATCCATTGTCGACTGACCGTCCATCAGGGTCGACTGCTCAGACCTCTGCCGCTCTAGTACAACTCCATGCATCTGACCCTGTGGCTGCTCTGACTACATTGCCCTCATCACTCTTCACTCCATATCAGACTCCAGACGACTCACCGAGTGCCGCCAGGGAGGCCCTTCTCCAGGTAAATCTCGTGATGGAGCAGATGAAGGTGGTGCATGAGCCCAGTCAGGTAGCTTATGATGCCAGCACCGCTCTGCAAACCAACATCAAGGTTAGTTGATTCCCGAATGGTCTCTTTGAAAAATGATAGTCGCTATTCTTGCCTCGTTTCCCATATGGTGCTCTTGGATGAGCATTTTGGACCTATTATGTGCATCTATCATGGGTCTGTGTTTCACATCCAATCATCCACTGGGGTGTTTCTGTCTTAGAGCTGTATAGTTCTTCCACTTGATTCGACTAGGTTGAGTCGATTGTTTTTCCGAACCAGTGGGGGCACGCAGAGTGCACCCACTAGGTGTAGTCCCTGAGACTACGGTCGACTGCTGGTAGTCGGCTGGGGTCTAAGAATCTCTTTTTTTTACTCATGCTGGGCAGACCATGCCAAGTGTAAAACCGAACCAGTGGGGGCACGCTAGGTGCACCCACTGGGTGTAGTCCCCGAGACTACTGTTGAATGGTTGATTCAGCGGTAGTCTTAGAACAACTTTCACTGTGATTGACTTTTGTTTCTGTCGACTGACACATCTTATTTGCTGACTGTAGAGGTCTTGTGATCTTAGGGCTCAACTTTCTGCACCGAGTAAGCAAATCAGCCTCAACCTAGATCTGGAACTGGCTAAGAAGAACCTCAAGAATGCTCAGGACGAAGCAGCTATCATGGGAGGTAACCAATCATCGACTGTCCACCTTGTGACTCGCTCTTCCCCATTTTTTAGTCTGTTTGAACCGAGTGGTTTCACTCGAACAAAATTGCATAGTGAAAACCGTCAACTTCAAGCTCGTCTGAAGAATGTTATTTCTTTAGAGAAAATGAAGCAGGCTCTGGGGAAGAACGATCAGGACCTTGCTGCGGCCCAGAAGGAGGCGCGAGAAAAAACAACGCTTGCAGACAAGAAGTTGGCTTCAGTCGGCAAGTTGGAAGATTGAAGACCGCCGTCTCTGAGGCCAATCGGGAGGTCGAGCAATTGAAGAAAGACAAGGACAGCTTGACCGACGAAGTTGGAAGCCTCAAGGCCAAGAAGGGCGAGCTAGAGTCTTATCTAGGACAGCTTGCTACAAAGCTGGTCTTGAAGCTTGAAGGTGTTCTTGTTCGACTGATTTGTTGACGTCGATTGACATGTCTAGTCAAACTGTCGACTCACAGTTTTTTCTGATTGTGCAGAACTTTGTCAAAACTTTGAAACAGAAATTGGGCGGGTCGAGACGGGTCTCGACCCCATAAATTGTCCTGTCAAAGATGACGTTGCAATGAATGTGCTATGGTTGGAGTCACGCATGGACATCGTTGTTGATTATCTTGCCCGACTGAAGGCGGCGATGACTCGGGTTTATGCTGAACTGTAGCCTCAGGCAGAACTTTCACAGGATCTCGAGTCTCTGATGGCTCGACTGAATCAAATACCTGACCGAGTGCAAGAATGTAAGAAATCATCTACTCGTTGTGGCGCTAACATCGCCCTGTCATTGGTTCGGGTGCACTGCAAGGATGTCAGAGAAGACAAGCTGGCGGAACTCAAGGTTGCGAACACTAAAAAGCACAGTTTCCAGTCCTTCATGGACACTTTCCTTGACGCCGCCACTTGCATTGTAGACATCATTGACCTTGACAGTTTCTGCTATCCAGCAAGTCCTTCTCCTGATGAGTGATCAAAACATTATGCCCCACCTTTATTTGCCTTGGAATGCCGAGTGATTATGTAACCGTTAAACTCTTTCAGGCTTGATGCCTGAGTACTGTCTGCCGCGGTCCCTAACTTTTGCGGGATTTATCTGAACTTGAATTTCTTTGAATATCATGGCTTTTGTTCTGGTTTCGAACTGTTTCTGACTGTCTTTCGATTCTGAGTGAACTTGATCTTCTCACCTTTTGTCGAGTGAAATGTACATTGTACTTGTGACGGAGCTCAGAAACGGTGTCCAATCGACACCTCGTCATCCTTGCGGATTGGGATGGTACATTGTACTTGTGACGTAGCTCATATGCGATGTTCAATCGACACCTCATCATTCTTGCGGATAGGGATGGAGCGTATGTTGTATTTGTGGTGCAGCTCAGACGTGGTGTTCAATTGACACCTCGTCGTCCTTGCAGATAGGGATGGAGCATACATTGTACTTGTGACACAGCTCAGACGTGGTGTTCAATCAACACCTCGTCGTCCTTGCAGATAAGGATGGAATGTACATTGTATTTGTGGCGTAGCTCAGACGATATTTGTGACCTAGGAAATTTCGGGGTCGTAGCTAAGTCCCCGAGTGGGAGGATTGCTCTCCACTCGGAATATTTTTTAACTTAGGGATTTCGGGGTTGCGGCTAAGCCTCCAAGTGGGAGGATTGCTCTCCACTCGGAATGATTTTAACTTAGGCAATTTCGGGGTCGCAGCTAAGCCCCCGAGTGGAAGGATTTCTCTCCACTCGGAATGTTTTTAACTTAGGCGATTTCGGGGTCACAGCTAAGCCCCCCGAGTGGGAGGATTGCTCTCCACTGAGAATGTTTTTAACTTAGACGATTTCGGAGTCGCAGCTAAGCCTCTGAGTGGGAGGATTGCTCTCCACTTGGAATGTTTTTAACTTAGGCAATTTCGGGGTTGCAGCTAAGCCCCCGAATGGGAGGATTGCTCTCCACTCGGAATGTTTTTAACTAAGGCGATTTCAGGGTCGCAGCTAAGCCCCCGAGTGGGAGGATTGCTCTCCACTCAGAATGTTTTTAACTTAGGCGATTTCGGGGTCGCAGCAAAGCCCCCGAGTGGGAGGATTGCTCTCCACTCGGAGTGTTTTTAACTTAGGCAATTTCGAGGGTGCAGCTAAGCCCCCGAGTGGGACGATTGCTCTCCAGTCGGAGTATTTTTAACTTAGGCGAATCAGGTTCACGGCTAAGCCACCCACTGGGGGATTTGGACACAAGTGATTACGAGGAACCAGTCATTAAGATAGTGTAAAAATCTTGTCTTTGGAAAACAAACTGAAGTACTTTTATTACAACTCATCGGGTCGAGTGATTTTAGGTATAGAAAGGACGAAGCAGCTCTACGTCCCATGCGCATGGCTCATCCATTTTCTTGGCTACGTTGTAAATGTGGTACTCTCCATTGTGAAGAACCTTGGTGATGATGAAGGGACCTTCCCAGGCCAGAGCGAGCTTGTGAGGTCATTTCTGAACCACTCGGAGCACAAGGTCTCCTTCCTGAAATGCTCGACCTCTGACGTTGCGAGCGTGAAATCAACGCAGATCTTGCTGATAAATGGTCGACCGAACCAAAGCCATCTCGCGCTCTTCCTCCAGGAGATCAACTGCGTCTTCGCGTGCTTGCTCTGCTTCAGCTTTTGAGAACAGTTCCACTCGGGGAGCATTGTGCAGCAAGTCACTCGGAAGCACAGCCTCAGCGTCGTACACCAGGAAGAAAGGGGTTCGATCAGTCGACCGGTTGGGCGTTGTTCTCAGCCCCCATAGGACTGATGGCAATTCGGTCACCCAAGATCCAGCAGCATGCTTAAGGTCGCGCATCAGTCGAGGCTTTAACCCTTGAAGGATCAAACCATTCGCCCTTTCTGCCTGTCCATTCGACTGCGGGTGTGCGACGGACGCATAGTTAACCCGAGTGCCTTGGGATGCATAGAACACTTTGAACTCGTCAGAATCAAAGTTGGAGCCGTTATCTATGATAATGCTGTGAGGAACTCCATATCTGAATATCATCTCCTTGATGAAGCTGACGGCAGTGCCTGCTCCAAGGTTTTTGATGGGCTTGGCTTCGATCCACTTGGTGAACTTGTCGACTGCTACGAGTAAATGGGTGAAACCACTCGCGCTGGTCTTGAAAGGCCCAACCATATCCAATCCCCAGACTGCAAACAACCAGGCGAGTGGAATAGTCTTCAGGGCAGATGCAGGCTTGTGGGACATGTTGGAGTAGAACTGGCAACCTGCGCACTTGTCAACTATATCTTTCGCCATCTCATTTGCTCAAGGCCAATAGAATCTCGCTCGGTATGCTTTGGCCACGATGGTCCGAGAGGACGCATGGTGACCACAGGTCCCCGAGTGGATATCGTTTAGGATCATTTGGCCTTCTTCCGGGGTGATGCAGCGTTGAGCCACTCCTTTGACACTTTCTCTGTAAAGCTGTCCTTTCATCATGGTGAATGCTTTCGATCAACATACTATGTGGCGAGCCTCATCTCCATCCTCTGGGAGCTCCTTTCTGAGAATGTACGTGATGTACGGTACTATTCTATCGGGCGTGACCACCAAGATTTCCATGATTAGGTCGACCACGGCTGGAACCTCGATCTCAGTTGGGTTGGTTGAATTTATCGGTTGCGGGGGCTCTTCCTTGAAGGGATCTTCTTGTACTGACGGGGTATGGAGATGCTCCAAGAACACATTGCTGGGGATAGGCTTCCGAGTGGAACCTATCTTCGCCAGATCATCAGCAGTTTGATTCTTGAGTCGTGGTATGTGGTGGAGCTCTAACCTCTCAAACTTCTTCTCTAGCTTTCTCACTGCATTGCAATAACCTGTCATTGCAGGACTCCTGACGTCCCATTCCTTCATTACTTGGTTAACCACTAAGTCTGAGTCGCCGTAGACCATCAAGCGTTGGACACCTAGTGAAATGGCCATACGCAACCCATACAATAGTGCCTCATACTCAGCTTCATTGTTCGAAGAATCAAAGTGAATCTGGAGGACATAGTTGAGCTTGTCTCCTTGTGGGGACATTAAGACCACTCCTGCACCAGAGCCATTTAACATCTTGGATCCATCAAAGAACATGGTCCAATGTACCAACTGAATTTGAGTCGGCTGTTGTTGTTCTGTCCACTCTGCGAGGAAATCTGCAATTGTGTGAGACTTTATGGCCTTCTTTGCCTTAAATTTGATATCTAAAGGAAGAAGTTCAATAGCCCACTTTGCCACTCGACCAGTTGTATCTCTGTTATTCATAATCTCTGACAATGGAGCGTCACTGACGACTGGAATTGAGTGATCAGAGAAATGGTGTGCAACCTTCTTCGTGGTCAGGTAGATCCCATAAACAAGCTTCTGATAGTGAGGATATCTCTGCTTGGATGGGATTAAGACTTCTGAAATGTAATACATGGGCCGTTGAACTTTGAAGGCCTTGCCTTCTTCTTCCCGCTCGATTGTGAGCACTGTGCTAACAACTTGTCCCATGGCTGCGATGTAAAGCAGTAGAGGCTCCTTGCTAACCGGAGCAGCAAGCACCGTCTGGGTGGAAAGCAGAGCTTTGAGCTCCTCAAATGCTGCTTCAACTTCGTCATTCCACTCGAACTTGTCAGATTTCTTCATCAGTCGGTAAAGATGCAGTGCCTTTTCACCGAGGCGTGAGATGAATCGGCTCAATGCAGCCAAACAACCAGTAAGCTTCTGAACGTCATGCACACGCACTGGGTGTTTCATCCGGAGGATTGTGCTAATCTTCTCTGGATTTGCATCGATCCCTCGTTCGGAAACGAGAAAACTGAGTAACTTTCCACCTGGGACTCCGAAAGTGCATTTTGATGGATTGAGCTTGATATCATACCTTCTCAGGTTGGCAAAGGTTTCAGCAAGGTCAATCAGCAGGTCAGAACCCTTGCATGACTTAACCACTATGTCATCCATGTATGCTTCCACATTCCGACTGATTTGAGTGAGCAGGCACTTCTGAATCATGCGCATGAATGTGGCACAGCATTCTTGAGGCCAAAGGGCATAGTAACATAGCAAAAACACCCGAACGGGGTGATGAAAGCCGTATTCATCTCATCGGGTCCATACAGTCGGATCTGATGGTACCCGGAATAAGCGTCCAAGAAGGGCAGTCGCTCAGATCCCGCAGTTGAGTCGACTATCTGGTCGATGCGAGGCAGAGGAAAATGATCTTTTGGGCAGGCCCGATTGATGTGCTTGAAGTGAATACACATTCGGAGTGATTTGTCTTTCTTGGGAACCATAACAACATTGGCGAGACACTCGGAGTGGTATATCTCGTGGATGAACTCAGCAGCCAGGAGCCGAGCCACCTCCTCGTCAATGGCTTTTCTCTTCTTCGTGGCGGGCCGACGGAGATGTTCCTTGACGGGTTTTACTTTTGGGTCGACTCGCAAACGGTGCTCAGCCAGCTCCCTGGGTACACCTGGCATGTCCGATGGCTTCCATGCAAAGATGTCCCAGTTCTCAAGGAGGAACTGGATGAGCGCTTCTTCCTATTTGCTGCCGAGTGTTGTTGAGATATGGGTCGGAGCAGCATTGGGGTCGGTCGGGTGAACATGGACTGGTTTGGTCTTGCCGGCCGACTGAAATGCGGACTCTGAGGCAGGCCTCTTAGCACGCAGCAAATCACTCGGATCTGTAGTTCTCTGGTACTCTTGAAACTCTACTGCTGCCATCTGCTCATCTGCTATCTTTGCACCGTCCTGAAGACAGTCTTCTACTCTTTGACGGTTACCGGAAACTGTTATCACGCCTCTGGGGCTAGGCATCTTCATCTTGAGATATACATAACACGGTCGATCCATAAAGCCAGCATAAGCAGGTCTGCCCAGAATGGCACGATAGGCACTCTGGAAATCCACAACCTCAAATGTTAACTTCTCCTTGCGGAAATTCTTCGCATCGCCGAAAACTACGTCAAGAGTGATCTGGCCGAGTGATTCGGCTTTCTTCCCTGGGATGATTCCATGGAACCGCATGTTTCTCTCACTGAGTTTGGACATCAGAATGCCCATTCCTTTGAGGGCCTCAGCGTACAGAATATTCAGGCCACTGCCACCATCCATCAGAACCTTGGTCAGTCGGGTGCCTCCCACGACCGGGTCGACCACTAGCGCTTGCCGCCCAGGGGTGGCTACACGCGCCGGGTCGGACTGGTCGAATGTAATGGGGTCTTTTGACCACTTCAAATATTTTGGTGTTGCCGGAGCAACCATGTTCACCTCTCTGTTGATGACCTTCAGTCGACTTTTGCTCTCGATATCGGCAAAAATCACCAAAGTGGCATTGACATTGGGGTAACCATCATCATCATCCTTATCTTCTTCTTCCTTCTCAAACTCTTTGTCCTTATCACCGGGTTTACTCTCTCGGAAGTTCTGGATTAGGAGTCGACATTGTCGAGTGGTATGCTTGGGGAGAATCAGGTTCCCCTCCTCATCCTTCTTGGTGTGAATATGACACAGCAAATCCATCACATCATTTCCTTCCTGGTCCTTCACCTTCTTAGGGATCCAAGGCCCTTTGGGCTTCCCTTTGAATTTTCCTTGATTCAACACTGCTGCCTCAGCATGACCTGCTGCCTTAGCCTTTCGCTTCTGCTTCCGACCGGAACTTCCTCCTCCGGTGTCGTGTGCGACTGTTTTGTGCTTACCGCTTCAGAGTCGGTCCTCCTCTTCTCCATTAGCGTACTTGGTGGCAATTTCCATCATCCGAGTCAAAGACATATCTCCGGTCCGACCGAACTTCAGATTGAGCTCTCTGTAGCGAACGCCTTCCTTGAAGGCATAGACTACTTGGTGATCTGACACATACTCCACTGTGTGGTGCAGAGTGATCCATCTCTGGATATAGTCTCTCAAGGTTTCATTCGGTTTCTGCATGCAATGTTGTAACTCCGGTAAACCAGCAGGTCTCTTGCAGGTGCCCTCAAACGTTCTGGTGAACACTCGGGCTAACTCTTCCCAACTCACAATGCTCCCAGGGGCCAACTGATTCAGCCAAGCTCTAGCAGAACCTTCAAGCATCAGAGGAAGGTACTTCATGGCCACCTTATCGCTGCCGCCACCGATGTGCACAGCCACTCGGTAGTCTTGAAGCCAAGTATCGGGCTTCGACTCTCCTGTGAACTTACTGACGCCAGTCGCCAGTCTGAAGTTATGAGGAATCTTAGCGCCTTTGATGGCTCTTCTGAAACACTCTGGCCGGAAACGTGGACTCTGCTTCCACTGGGTCTGTCACGATCCAGCCCTTCTTTGTATGCTCTATTCCGGTCGACCAAACCCTGCATAAGGACGGACCTTGTGTCAAAGCCGGGCTCTCTGGGTCGACTGGAACTCTGCGGTCATTCCCATACGGACGCCTGTCATCATATCGCCGGGGCGCGTATGATCCATCCCTCGGAAGGGGCGAAGGCGCTCGACGGTGGTTGTCGCGGGTGTACTCACGATCATATTCTCCATGAGCTCTTCCCAGGTGCCGATCCTGGCGGTGATCACGACCTCCATGCCGCAAAGGCGACCTAGGACTGCGTGCCGACTGAACGGTATCTGCTCTTACTGATCTGCTGTGGATTCTTTTCCGCGACTGGGACACAACGGAGTTCTGGTCTCCTGCTGCTCGAAGCAGCGTTCTGATCTGTTCCAAACCTCTTCCAGCCTCCGAACGGGACGACTGAATGGACTCAGCAATACGCGCAGGGGTTGCAAGATTCAGAATCGATGTGCGGAATACCTGAGTTTCCGATGGAAACAATTGCCATGGACGTCGACTGGACTCGGGATCAGTCGACTAGCATGCTCGTCGAGAGAATGTTGGAGATTCTCCAGACGAGTGTGCTCAGCCAGAGTGGCCAGGCGCACTACCTCCAAGGCCTGGGCCTCGGCGGTTTCCCCTATGATGGGGGTCTGGAGAGCCTCCACATTGCGGTGATGCAGCTCCTCCCTCTGCTGCGAGCTGAGAGGTTGAGGCTGATATTCTTCATGGTCGAGTGACGGGCCATCGCTTCTACCACCATCACCGCTGCAACGAAAACCAGGCGGACCGCGATGGGAGTCGACCATGAGGACCTCCGCCGCGGGGTCACAACTCCCGCTCTCGTAAAAGGTATTTGTAAAATCAGTCGATAGGTTGACCGATCTGCAGGGAAATACGTCGGGCTTGATCACCGCGACTTGAGGGGTGAACGCCTGACGAGACACCACATGTTTCACCCATCGCTGGAGCCGCGAACGCCTAGACCGCTTGCGGCGGCAGCCAGCAGAGTGAGATGACGACGTGATGGCCGACTAGTACAGGGAAGATGGCTGCCGAAGGAGAACGCCGCAGGAACTCGCGCGGAAGTGCGACGAGCCATGAGCCGGGAGAGCCTCGACATCGAGGGGGGCCTCCTGGATCCAAGCAGAGTCGTCGGCGACGAAAGTGAGTGCCCCGAGTCCGAACTCGCGTCCCACGACCAAACCGCCGCCAGAAACCATGCTGATGAAGATCGAAGAAAATGCAACCTCGCTGGAAGTCTCCAAGACGCTTTGCCCCACGGTGGGCGCCAACTGTCGTGGTTCTAAGTCTGACAGTAAGTATACGGGGTACGAATGAGGAGGCAAGGTCCTAGCTACGGTGAGATTGTACGCAAGTGTTTACGAGTTCAGGCCCCTCTCGGATGAGGTAAAAGCCCTATGTCTCGGCGCCCTGAGGGGGTCGACTGGATTATAAGAGTGTGTGTTACAGGGGGTGCAAACCCTTGTGCCAGAGGAGGGGGGTGGCTTATATAGAGTGCGCCAGGACCCCGGCCATCCCCCGTTACCAAGAGTTCAATGTACATAAAGATGGGGTGTTACTGATAACGCTAGTCATAAAGTGTTTTTAATGATCCTAAAGACTACGGAGTGAACGCCTGACCATTGCAGTTCTGAGTGACTCCTGGTCTTCAGTTGGTCGAGTGGTTTCTTGTATGGTCAAGTGGTTGACTGGTCATGTGACATTAGGAAGGAGGGGTACCCGAGTGACTGACGCGTCCAGTGGATTGCACTCGACGCCTTCATTGGGCACTCCTTGTTGTCTCTTGAGCTTCTTTGCTTCTAGGGTAGTGACCTTGGGTAGGGCGTATAGGTCAGGCCTATGACCTTACCCTAGGTCTATATCATCATCAACACCCCTTCTCCCCATTGTAATCTCTACTTAAACATGGTTCTCAACTCCATATATTATTTCCTAATGATCTATGGTTATCCTATGATGTTTGAATAGATCCGTTTTGTCCTGTGGGTTAATCATGATCTTGGTTGGTATGATTGTATATTTTATTTATGGTGCTGTCCCATGGTGCCCTCTGTCTC
>NC_041393.1:200514172-200520057 GCF_002162155.2 Triticum dicoccoides | reverse complement strand
AGGGTGTTGCTATATGTTCATGGTTTGCTTATTGTCGGTTTCCGGGGGGTGACAGCAGCCTAAACGCGGATAAGTGGGTTATGGCGTATGGGAGTAAAGAGGACTTGATACTTAGCGCTATGGTTGGGTTTCATGACCTTAATGATCTTTAGTAGTTATGGATGCTTGCTAGAGTTCCAATCTTAAGTGCATATGATCCAAGTAGAGAAAGTATGTTAGCTCATGTCTTTCCCTCATATAAAATTGCAAGAATGATTACCGGTGCTTGTTATCGATTGCCTAGGGACAAATGACTATCTTGTTGACAAAAGCTATCCACTTTTATTACCTTGCAATTTATTCATAGTTTTATTCTCGCAAAGTACTCGTAGTTTTATTCTTGCAAAATAGTTTCATACTTGTTCTAGTAAAGCAAACATCAAGTGTGCGTAGAGTTGTATCAGTGGTCGATAGAACTTGAGGGAATATTTGTTCTGCCTTTAGCTCATCGTTGGGTTCAACACTCTTATTTATCGAAGAAGGCTAGAAACGGTCCCTATACTTGTGGGTTATCAAGACCTTTTTCGGGCGCCGTTGCTAGGGGGCAATAGTGTGGGGTGAATATTCTCGTGTGTGCTTGTTGCTTTATCACTAAGTAGTTTTTATTTTCAGTTCTAATTTGTTCTCTATCTTTGGTTATGGATATGGAACACGAAACACCAAAAAAATTAGTGGTACTTTCTACTCATGGATATGGAGAACCTCCTAAAACCCTCGATGTTTGTTACGTGAAAAATATTATGCACTACTTTGATAATCCCGAGAAGACCCCCATTTAACTTGATAATGGGAGTAACGTTGGATCAACGTGGATACTTTAGGGATTATCACTTGACAGAAAAAGGGAAACTTTTATGGGATCAAATTTATATGTTGCATTGGTATGCTCGAAATTTATGCTTGAGATATTATTTTACTTGTTGCTCTAGGATGAATGCTCCACACCTTCCCTTTTCATGCAAATTTAATGATAATGAAACCTTGGCTTCTTATGCCCATGGTATATATGATTATTATGATGTGTAACAAATAGAAGAATTCATTGCTTTTAAGGGTGGTTATGAAATTGAATATTTGTTTTTAAAGTATGAAGCTTTTGATGATGATGTTTATAGACCTGAAAAATTTGCCATCCTTCAATTTTGCTATGATAATTACAAATGCAATTCCGATGTTGATGTATTTATTGAGAAAGTCTCCGTTGTCCAAGAAGAGACTAATATTTTGCAGGAGTCTATGGAAGAAGGAATTTATGAAACTGTGAGCTCATTGGATGAAAAAGATGATGAGGAGAGCGAAGAACAAAAGGAGGAAGAGCGGATTGATCACCCGTGCTCGCATTCTAATGAGAGTAACTCTTCAACTCATACATTGTTTAACGTCCCTTCGTTCTTACCGAAGGATGAATGCTATGATAATTGCTATGATCCCGTTGATTCGTTTGAAATGTCCCTTTTTGATGATGCTTGCTATGCTTGTGGCCAAGATGCCAATATGAATTATGCTTATGGAAATGAACTTGCTATGGTTCCTTATATTAAGAATGAAATTGTTGCTATTGCACCCACACATGATAGTCCTATTATCTTTTTGAGTTCTCCAAACTACACTATATCGGAGAAGTTTGTTCTTATTAAGGATTATATTGATGGGTTGCCTTTTACTATTGCACATGATAATTTTGTTGAATGTAATATGCATGTGCTTGCTGCTCCTACTTGCAATTATTATGAGAGAGGAACTACATCTCCACCTCTTTATGTTTCCAACACGATAAAATTGCAAGAAACTGATTATGCTATGTATTTTCCATTACTTGATGTGCATGAATTGTTGTATGACATGTCAATGCATAGGAAGAGAGTTAGACTTCATCATTGCCTGATATATGTTGCTTTGTGCTCACTACTAAATGTCAAATCATTGTTAATTAAAATTGGCTTTGATATACCTTGGGATCCGGGTGGATTCATTACTTGAGCACTTCATGCCTAGCTTAATGGCTTTAAAGAAAGCACTGCAAGGGAGACAACTCGGAAGTTTTAGAGAGTCATTTCTTTCTGTTGAGTTCTTTTATAAAGTTTAAAAACAAAAAAAATATAGAGGGGAACTTAAAACTTTTCGACGAAAGAGAAGCGATTGGAAGTTATGCATTGGAGAAGTGAGGGTCGACCTTAAACACTTGTGTTCATGCTCATGGAAACAATGTAGAATTTTTTATGAAGATTCTCACAAAAATAATTATCCCCTTGTATAAATCCATTGTATTATAAAAATAATCTGTCAAGATTTTCCTTTAGGATGATTAGATTGCTTGTTGGTATGTGCGGTGCAGAAACAGAAACTTTGGCTGTAGCGCGTGAATTTTCATTTTTTACTGGAATGTCAAACGTTTCTGAAACTTTTTACAGTCTTGCTATACGAATTTTTTATTTTTTTCCTAATTTTTCCTAATTTTTGGAGTGTCAGAAGTATGGTAGATGTTCGGATTGCTTCAGACTGTCCTGTTTAAGACATATTCTATTTTTGATGCATTGTTTTGCTTGTTTTGATGAAACTATCGATTCTATCGGTGGTAAGCCATGGAGAAGTTATATTACAGTAGAAAAAATGTAAAAACAAAATATGAATTGGTTTGCAACAGTACTTAGAGTAGTGATTTGCTTTATTATGCTAATGGATCTTACCGAGTTTTCTGTTGAGTTTTGTGTGGATGAAGTAATTAAAGATCGAGGAGGTCTCGATATGAGGAGAAGGAGGAGAGGCAAGAGCTCAAGCTTGGGGATGCCCAAGAAACCCCAAGTAAATATCCAAGGAGACTCAAGCATCAAAGCTTGGGGATGCCCCGAAAGGCATCCCATCTTTCTTCAACAAGTATCGGTATGTTTTCGTCTTCGTTTCGTTCATGTGATATGTGTGAATCTTGGAGCGTCTTTTGCATTTAGTTTTCACTTTTCTATTATGCACCATTCTGGTATGAGATAGTCCATGGTTGATTTATAGAATGCTCATTGCACTTCACTTATATCTTTTCAGTATGGATTTATAGAATGCTTCATATGCTTCACTTATATCATTTGGAGTTTGGATTGCCTGTTTCTCATCACATAGAAAATCGTTATTTGTAGAATACTATTTTGCTTCACTTATGCTTATTAGAGCATGATTGTTTGTAGAAATAATTAAACTCTCTTGCTTCACTTATGTCTGTTTAGAGACTCAACATGAATTGGTTAATTGCATGGTTAGTCATGAAATCCTACATAAAACTTATGGATCACTGAATATGGTATGTTTGATTCCTTGCAATAGTTTTGCGATATAGAGATGGAATATGTGGGAGGTACTAGTAAACGGTTGAGGTTAGTAAGAATATTGGTGTTAAGGTTTGTGATTCCCGAAATATGCACCTATAGTCTCTCGTTATGCCGGGAAGGTGGAGCACAATTTATCCTCGATTGTCTATCTTTGTGTGAAGGTCGGGGGCGCGTGATGGTTAACTCCTACCAACCTCCCCCCTAGGGGCATGCGTAGTAGTACTTTTCTTCGAGGGCTAGTAAACTTTTGCAATAAGTATATGAGCTCTTTATGACTAATGTGAGTCCATGGATTATACACACTCTTATCTTTCCGCAATTTGCTAGCCTCTACGGTACCGTGCATTGCCCTCTCTCACCTCGAGAGTCGGTGCAAACTTCGTAGGTGCATCTGAACCCCGTGATATGATATGCTCTATCACACATAAGCCTTATTATATCTTCCTCAAAATAGCCACCATACCTACCTATCATGGCCTTCCCATAGCCATTCCAAGATATATTGCCATGCAACTTCCATCGCTTCCGTTTTGATGACTTGAGCATTCATTGTCATATTGCTTTGCATGATCATATAGCTGACATAGTATTTGTGGCTCAACCACCGTTCATCATTTTTCATACATGTTACGCTAGATCATTGCACATCCTGGTACACTGCCAGAGGCATTCATATAGAGTCATATTTTTTTATAGGTATCGAGTTGTAATTTTTATTTCTTCTGAGTTATAAGTAAATAGAAGTGTGATATCATCATTATTCATTATTAGAGCATGTCCCAGTGAGGAAAGGATGATGGAGACTATGATTCCCCCACAAGTCGGGATGAGACTCTGGACAATGAGAGAGAAAAAGAAAAACAAGAAAAAAAAAGAGAGAAGGGGCATTGTTACTATCTTTGACCACACTCCTGCTTCAAAGTAGCGCCATGTTTTTCATGTGGAGAGTCTCCTATGTTGTCACTTTCATATACTAGTGGGAATTTTTCATTATTGGATTAGATGCACACCCACTTAGTTTTTATGTTGAGCTTTCATACACTTATAGCTCTTAGTGCATTCGTTGCATGGCAATCCCTACTCCTCGCATCGATATCAATTGATGGGCATCTCCATAGCCCGTTGGTTAGCCGCGTCGATGTGAGACTTTCTTACTTTTTTGTCTTATCTATATTTACCCCTGTCATCATACTCTATTCCACCCGTAGTGCTATATCCATGGCTCATGCTCATGTATTGCGTGAGGGTTGAAAAGTCTGAAGCGCGTTAAAAAGTATGAACCAATTGCTTGGCTGACACCGGGGTAGTACATGATTTATACTTTGTGTTAAGAAGACAGAGCATGACAAGGCTATATGATTTTGTAGGGATAACGTTCTTTAGCATTGATATTTTGAAAGGCATGATTATTTATTGGGATGCCTGAGTATTGATGTCTTTATGTCAAATTATAGACTATTGCTTTGAATCACTTATGTCTTAATATTCATGCCATGATTAGACATATGATCAAGTTTATGCTAGGTAGCATTCCACATCAAAAAATTATCTTTTTTATCATTTACCTACTTGAGGACAAGCAGGAATTAAGCTTGGGGATGTTGATATGTCTCCGTCGTATCTACAATTTTTGATTGTTTCATGCCAATGTTATACAACTTTTACACACTTTTGGCAACGTTTTATATGATTTATTGGACTAACCTATTGATCAAGTGCCCAGTGCCAATTCCTGTTTTTTTGCATATTTTTGTATCGCAGAAAATCAATATCGAACGCAGTCCAAACGCGATAAAAATTTACAGAGAATTATTTTGGAATAGATGTGATTTTTAGGAGGTGGAATCAACGCAAACGGGGGCCCACAGGGCCCACAACCCACCAGCGTGCGCCATAGGCCCCTGGCGCGCCCTGGTGTCTTGTGCCCTCCTCCAATGTTGGTTGGAGCCCTTCTTCTGGCACAAGAAAGATAATTTATGGGAAAAATCGTGTAAATTTTTTAGCGCAATCGGAGTTACGGATCTCCGGGAATTTAAGAAACCGTGAAGGGCCAGATCTGGGGAACACGAACATAAGAGAACAGAGAGGGAGATCCAATCTCGGAGGGTCTCCCGCCCCTCCACCGCTATGGAGGCCATGGACCGAAGGGGGAACTATCCTCCCATATACGGGGGAGGCCAAGGAAGAAGAAAAAGGAGGGGGGCTCTCTCCCCATCTCTTCCGGTGGCACCGGAGTGCCGCCGGGGCTAGGATCGTGATGGCGATCTACATCAACAATGTTGCTACCTTCAACACCAACACTCTCCCCCTCTATGCAGCAGTGTAACACCCCTTCTCCCTGTTGTAATCTCTACTTAAACATGGTGCTCAACTATATTATTTCCCAATGATCTATGGTTATCCTATGATGTTTGAGAAGATTCGTTTTGTCCTGTGGGTTAATCATGATCTTGGTTGGTATGATTGTATATTTCATTTATCATGCTGCCCTACGGTGCCCTCCATCTCGTGCAAACATGAGGGGCCCTC
>NC_041393.1:200507479-200513806 GCF_002162155.2 Triticum dicoccoides | reverse complement strand
AGTGGGTTATGGCGTATGGGAGTAACGAGGACTTGATACTTAATCTATGGTTGGGTTTCACGACCTTAATGATCTTTAGTAGTTGCGGATGCTTGCTAGAGTTCCAATCATAAGTGCATATGATCCAAGTAGAGGAAGTATGTTAGCTCATGCCTCTCCCTGATATAAAATTGCAAGAATGATTACCGGTGCTTGTTATTGATTTCCCAGGGACAAATGACTATCTTGTTGACAAAAGCTATCACTACAAAAAATACACTTCCGTGATGATACATGTTTGTCACAGTAGGTCGCGTTTTTTGTCATGCATGTACATCCATGACAAATTTATGACAGAATCAAGATAGTCATACATGTGATGTCGTAGAAGTGTTCCATGACATTACCAAAATTATCATCACGGAACTGTCCACTTCCGTGACGATAAATCGCGCGTCACATAAGTGCTTTCGTCAAGGGTGACCAACATGTGGCATCCTCCGTAACAGAACATCGTTAAGCTATCGGGTCGGGTTTTGGATCCGATAACCTGTTAACAGCCTCAACCAATGGGGATTTTCCACGTGTAAAGTCATCATTGGCTGGAGGAAACACGTGTCGGCTCACCGTTGGGACAGATGTCATCCACTCATTGGACTGAAGGCGCCTATGATACATCGACACGTGGCACGGCCCAACAGAGGCCCATTCCTGTGAAAAGGCCGGCCCGTTTGACTTGGTCAAAAGGTGGCAGGCCGGCCCATGGAAAGCCTGTTAACGGCATGTTTGCATATATCCCATTTACAGCCCGCTAACCCAAGGCCCGTTACACCCTATTCGAATTAGGCCCAGTAGCGTCATCTGGGCCATCCAATATGATTCCAACCCGTTTTCACTTCTGGCCCATGTATGGCCCATGACGTCTTTCGGCCCATATGAGGCCCTATGTAACTCTTGGCCTATTAACGGCCCATGGTGAAACTGGCCCGCGATGAGCAGTGTATCACTTTACACCCATTAACGGCCCATGGTGAAACTGGACCGTAATGAACAGTATATCACTTTATACCCATTAAGGGCCCGTTATTCAGTTGTGCCATTTCCAGCAAATGTTATCTTTCAGCCTTCTCAGAGCCCATTTATTCTTGGGCTCATTTCCAGCATTCGTTTACTTACGGCCCGTTACTATCATTTTCTGCTTGTGGGCCAAATTCAGCCCGTGGTTACATCGGCCCGTTTGTGGTCTGTTAATACGTTGGGCTATTTTCATAGCGTCATCAAATACGGCCTATTAACTATGGCCCGTTATGGTCATATGGCCCGTATAAGGCCCATTGATGATACGGCCCGTAGAAGGCCCATTGTTTCTATGGCCCGTAGAAGGCCCATTGTTTCTACGGCCCATAGAAGGCCCATTGTTTCTATGTCGCGTAGAAGGCCTACTGTTTCTACGGCCCGTAGAAGGCCCACTGTTTCTACGGCCCGTAGGAGGCCCAGTGTCACTATAGTAAATATTAGCCCATGGTTATTGTGGCCTAGTTTTAAAAAGAACTGCACTGACTACAAGCAAACAAATAAACAAGACAACAAGGAAATAAATAAGCAAGCAACTTATGCTAGGCTATCACGGCTGTTACACATATTACATCCACTGGGCATCAAAGTTCGCCACCAGTGCAAATATAGGGAACAAAGCAGCATATCATATACACTGGTTGTCAAAGTTGGCGACCAGCGCAAATAAACACCGCAGCAAAACAAATCCAGAACTGAAACCACTTCAGAAGATCTCAAGAAACAATATCCTGGGTATCCATAATGCTGGCAAGATGCTTAGCAAGCTTATTAACTTTCTCTTGTTTGGCGCTTAAATCCTCCAGCGCTTGCTGTTGCACCAGAAAATATGCATCTGAATTCTGCAGGGACTTCCTCAGTCCTTCAGCTTCCTGTCGCAGCACATCTGATCGATGTCTTTCAACTTGAAGTTGAGATTCAAGAAGACGAACTGATTCAGACAGTGAGTTCGAAGAGCTTGTGCCAGCAGT
This sequence comes from Triticum dicoccoides, assembly GCF_002162155.2. Classification (NCBI taxonomy): domain Eukaryota; kingdom Viridiplantae; phylum Streptophyta; class Magnoliopsida; order Poales; family Poaceae; genus Triticum; species Triticum dicoccoides. The sequence continues at coordinate 200,511,782 of NC_041393.1, read as the reverse complement.
AGTGGTACTGTTCTCCAATATTTTGTCCGCATTCTAAAAGAGAAACAAGCAGACACATCACATGTTTACCATGTTGTATATGAAACTCATTTTGGTAAATGAGTTCAGTAGTAAAGTGGACAGGATAACAGCATGAAACAAACATATATCTATGTACCATGGTCACTTTATGGTCTATATCATTCTAGTTTTTGTTGCCAAATCAAGATAGAGACACAGTTCAAATAATATTTGTTCAAGACAAAGCAGAATAGAGCAGAATAGACAGAATATAAGTGTGGGTAACTATAGAGCAATAACAACACTTGTAATGTGCATGACATGAGAACATAACTGTTTATTCAATTGAAACTGAAATCAACATAGAGCAGGTTACAACAGCAAACCAGTTAAAGAAACAGGTTTAAAACTTACCTGTTGCGCCATTGGAGTTTCAATTCCATCCTTCAAATTTGAAAATAGTTGGTATGAGTAAATACAGTAATGCAAGAGCAAAGGAGTATGAACCATAGCTACAGAACCTGACCTGAGAACAAATCTTCTTCTCCTTTAAGCGTTGAGTTGGGATTCGGAGTGGTGGTCCTCGTGCTTTGGGCACTGCAGTTCCCTTACTAATTGCTCGTGTTTGGGTGCTTTGTGGTGGAGACGGTGCCGTGTCAACTGGAACTGGGTTACTATCTGCCGGGGTTGGGGTTAGAAGGGGTGTAGCTGGTTCTCTGTCCAACTGGGTAGGGGTACAATCTGCGAGAGTCTGGGTTATGTGTGGTGGATCTTGTCCTTGGGCAAGTACAACCGTGGTTCTATCTGCATCAACTAGTAGCACTATCTTTTCTGAAGACCGTGTTGTTACTCCCTTAGATACTGCCATCACGCTCTCCAATTCAAATGGCTGATAAACAAGAAAAGTAATTGAAAGTATAGACATTGTATGATAGACAGGTGCAATGGATAGTGGGGAATAAAAGAGGGCATGAAATAATTCATATTTATGTTGTCTAACCAAACAGGATAGCATGAAACAATTTCACATATATGATGGCTAACTAAACAGGATAGCATGACACAATTTCACATTATGATGGCTAACTAAAAAAGATGGAAAGACATAGTTCAAAATATGAGACTATGTAAACAGGATGACATGACATAACTATATAATGTGTTTATTAAATAGGTTGGCATGCCATAATTCACATACATCCATGGATAGAATGCTATAATTCTAAATATGATGACTGTAAACACTAAACAGGATGAGATGATATAACTATATAATGTCTTTATTAAATGGGTTGCCATGCCATAATTCAGATAGATGATGTGTATGTACTATGTAAACATGATGGCATGATATAATTCAAATATATGATTTATATAGTAAGAAAGTAAGCAAATGGCAATCTATATATGATGTAAAAACTAAGCAATGCAAGACAACATGCATGACATGGGTAATATAACCCTGCCAAGTTTGAGCATAGACCTCAGGGAGGAAATAGGACTGGTCATCAGTCCCTGAATCCTCCTCTGAGGAGCTCTCTGTAGCCAGCAAGATGTCTGCTTCAGTAGGTAGCATTGTCTGCTCTGAATACCTTGTTTTCACTCCAAATACTTCCATCGCCGCTTCAAATGGCTGATGCACAGGAAGAGTAGTTGAATATACAAACATTATCGACAAATGGAACACGTAATACAAAAAAATGATAGCATGATATAATTCACATACATGATGATTGGCTAAACAGCATGGCATTGCATAACTCACATATAATGCCTTTGCAACAAGATGGCATTGTATAATTCACATATATAATGTCTTGCAACAAGATGGCAATGCATAATTCACATATATGGTAATTAGACACTGAATAGGTGGCATTCACACAAAGCATGTCTAAGCTAATCAAATGGCATAGCAATGCGAGACACCATACACACGATATGAGCAACATAACCCTGCCAAGTTAGGGCATACACCTCGGGGGGGGGGGAATAGGACTGGTCATCTGTCTCTGAATCCTCCTCTGAGGAGCTATTCGTAACCAGCAAGATATGCGCTTCGTCAGATAGCATAGTCTGCTCAGAAGACCTTGTTTTCACTCCAGAATTTGCCATCACCGTGTCAAATGGCTGATGCACACGAAGAGCAGTTGAATGTACTAACACTGTTGACAAATGTAATATGTAACAAAAAAGGATGGCCTGATATAATTTACATATAAGATGACTGGCTAACCAGTATGGCATTGCAAAATTCACATATATGATGCCTGGCTAAACAAGGTGGCGTTGCATAATTCACATAAACGATGAATAAACTAAACAGATGGCATTTGCACAAAGGATGTCTAAACTAAGCAGATGACATATTTGATGTATAAAGTAAGCAATGCAAGACACCATATGCATGATATAACCAACATCAGCATGCCAAGTTAGAGCAAAGATCTCAGGGGGTAAATAGGAGTTATCTTCTCCTTCCGAATCCCCCTCAGAACAGATATCTTCCTCTCGATTACAATCCGAAATGCATGGAGGGGGGCTGCCTTTGCGCCTACCATGGAGTGACGTCTGCATGAAATTATATTGCCACGCAAGGCTCGTCTCTTTTGCTCTACATGTTCAGTTCCATTGTTTACAATAACTGTCATGCATAGGAATAAAACATAGTGAGATTATGTAAGGAGTGCATGTAGAAATCCAGAGTGATGGTAGCAACCTGTGGATAGACCCAAAACCAATAATAGCAGGCAGATAATGGCTTCAGTTAATAAATACAGATAATGGCTTCTTTACTGTTTGTTTCCCACCCAACATGAAACTCATAGTAGACACCGGAGATTAACCAGATAGTAGATAGATACTATTGATAGCGGCCCCGATATGTACCCCACAACCATTTAAAAACTCAAGTTTGACCATTAGTTTGGAGCTGACTCAGAGTCTAATCGGTGAACATGACGATAAAGTAGCATGTAATATTAAGCGATGCATAACATAAGCAGACATGAAAGAGTGCGACCTCTCTTGCGGACCCGTGTAGTCCTCGAGGTCATCTGCTCGGTTGATGATGGTAATGCAGTTTTCATGGCTGCCAGCGGCAGGTAAGAAGATTTGAGGCGGCGAAAGATAGTCTGGAGGCCGGATCCCTGCTGTGCTGGACCCTTCTGTTGTTGGAGCAGCTGATCTGGGGTGGACAACGGCACAGCAGGAGCGGGACAAACCACGCAAGGTTTTCTTTGACAACTATTTGTAAGAGAAGTAATTCTGTAAGGGCTCGTTTGAATTGGAGGATTCCAACAATGCAGGGATAGGAAATAGACATGAATAGGATAGGAATGCACGTGCAAAACAGAGAATTTAAAAACACAGGATTTCTGCCAATCTGGGTGTTTGATTCACAACAATTGGAAGATCACAGGATCAAAGAAGCATGGTGAGATTAAGTCAAACCACAAGAAAATGTACGGTTATAATGTTATTATGCTACTATCTCTTAGTCTTGTGCTTCATGAATAGGAATTTGAAAAGGAGGACAAGTGAAAATTAAAATTCCTACATTTTTCTTTCAAGGAGACACTAAAGGAACAAATTCGTGTGCTCAGTGGACAATATATATAACATGTAGAGTAAAAAAGAGATGCAACAAGTGTACAACCTCTTTGGCGAAGCCATGTCGATCTCAGCGTGATTGGGTTGGACGTTGAGGATGCTCTGGCTGACTTTGCTGTCGGAGGAGGGGAAGAAGATCTTAGGCATCTGGAGATGGAGCCCAAGGTACTGCTCCACTGTGATGGAGGGTTTCGTCGTTGGAGCAGCTCCGGTGAGTTGTACGACGCCGAGGCTGAAGCAGGACAAGAGAGACAACGAACAATGTTAACCTGAGTGGAATTCTAATAGCATCTCCAATACATGACGTAAAATACATAACCACAAAGTGCTAGATGTAAAATACATCAGCCGCTCATCTCTGAACTTAACTGTCGAAACTAAACTTAACTGTCGAAACTGAACCTAACTGTCGAAACTGAACCTAACTGTCGAAACTGAATTTTGCTGTCGAAACGGAATTTTGTTGTCGAAACTGAACGCACTAGCAAGGTGAGGCTACACGTCGATCGACTGACTTCTTCATCTCGGGTCAGTCGATTTTGCAGCCATTGGATACGAAATCAAGGGCCTGCGGTTCATCTTCAACCTCCACCCCCCTGAGCCGCCAGCCACCGCCGGCCAAACAGCAGCCCCCCGCCGCCCACGGCCGGCGGTGCGCCGCCCCGCCCGCCCCGAAATCACTCCCCACCGC
>NC_041393.1:200504450-200507050 GCF_002162155.2 Triticum dicoccoides | reverse complement strand
CGATCCGCATGCCACCACCCCGCCAACGCCCCGCCACCGCCGGCGACCACTGCCCCCATCCTGAACCCTAAGATAGATAGTGGGGTACCTCTCCGGTGAGCCCCCCTCCCCGCTGCGGCTGGTTCTTCCTTCACCCCGGCGAGCCCACCCCTTGAAAATCGACTGACCCAAAACTCGATTCAGTCGACTGAAGTGTAGCCAAATCGGAGCAGCATCGCAAGCAAGAGCAAGAGCGAGAGTAGCAGTGCGAGAAAGAGCAATAGCAAGAGCAGACCAAGCAGGGGACCGAGAGCAAGAGCAGAGTAGCAACGCGAGTGAGAGCTAAAGCAACAGCAGCTCCTACTGATGTGGACGTCGCCGCCGAGGGAGCGACGCCGTGGAGGAAGTGGCCGGCGACGCCGCCGTGGATGGAGCCGCACCGTGTCGGCTCGGGACCGAGCACCGGCAGCACCGTGAGATCGAGTCAAGAAGAAAATGCGGCAATTAGTGTACAACCTCTTTGGTGGCACCGATTAGGCCGCAGCTTCATTCGAGGAAACGGTGATGATGATGCCCTTCCGGTGGTGCAGGTGAAGACGGCAGTGTGGGAATGGAGGTGGCGCGAAAGACAAGGGGAACATCGGGGCAACTCCTTGGAGGTGGAGGACAGGGTGGCTGAACCGGCGGGACGATGAGATCGATGACGGATCCTCATCCGATACGGTGGATGAGGGACGTCGAGGTGTTGTTGTGGACGACGTCGTCGGGGAAGAGGCTTCGGGTGGGTGGCGGACGGAACAGGGTGTGGGGTTTCATCGCGAGTTTTCGCGGCCTCGGTGTACGAATGGGTGGGCGGATGGGATGGCAGTGGGGAACCATGGCTTAGAGACGCGCTTGTCCGAAATGTGGGGTAAGTTACGAAAGTACCCCCCACCGATTTGAGGCGGTTCTTTTGGTTCAGGGGTACCACGGGCATTCCGCGTGTCAGGATTTCACAGGAGGTGGGAGTTTTCGCGCGTGTTGTAATTTCGGAATAGCAAGGCGCGGGTTGAGATGGAGGGAATTGTCGGAGCACAACGAGACAAAGATATATCTTAAATATTTCGGGCTAACAAGGCGCGGGTTGAAATTTCTGGACAAGCCTAACGTGTACTGTACCAAATCAATGCGCACTACGAATGTCATTCAAAACTTTGAATTCATGTTATGTTCAATTAAAATATTTTGCTACGTGTATAATGCATGCAACATACTACTCAAATGAACATTTTAGTGCATTCCAAACGTATATACTACCGCTTCAATATGAACTAAATTTGAATAAGATCTACAGTAATGATTGTTGTGAAGTCAAAGCATTTGAATTGGTTTCTCTGTTTTAATAAGATCTACAATCATCAGTATTACCAAGTTAAACCATTGTTTGTGTATTATCTTCACATCACACCACATGATTAGTCTCGAGTTACATATGAACTATGTGTACTATATGAACTCGAACTAGATTTTTTGAATCCACTTTATTTTGATTTCAAATCACATTACATTTCTAGCTCTAGCTAGATCTTCATAATCTAAACCATGTCTCATATGTATAATGTGTTTATCGCATTATGTATGGTGCCCCTCCCCCTACGCCTACAAGTATTTAGATGTGAGTTGCAAACACCAGACATTACCACAAATTCAAATAAAATGTGAGAATGTTCGATATATAGTATTGTTTAGATTGCTCAATATTTAGTTGTAAGCTGCAAATGCCGCACATTATCACAAATTCAAATAAAATGTGAGATTGTTTGATGTATAGTATGGTTTAGGTTGTTCGGCATTTAGCTGTGAGTTGCAAACACCATGCATTATCACATTATGGTATAACATGTGCACAGCACGTGTATCACCGCTATATTCATGCATGCAATGTTTAAAACACTATGATTGTAATGCCCCGGATTCGATGCGTCAGGTGTCTGCCAGTTATTCGCCATTGTTGCCATGTCATTTGCTTGTGTGTTGCATTTTATCATGTCATCATGTGCATTGCATTGCATACGTGTTCATCTCATGCATCCGAGCCTTTTCCCCGTTGTCGGTTTTGCGATCCGGCACTCCTATGCCCTCCGGCGTTCCCCTTTTCGTCTCCTGTTGTGAGTGGGTGTTAAACTTTCTCGAAATGGACCGAGGCTTGTCAAGTGGCCTTGGTTTACCACCGGTAGACCGCCTGTCAAGTTTCGTGCCATTTGGAGGTCGTTTGGTACTCCAACGGTTAACCGGGTAACCGTAAAAGCCTCCTTCTCTTTGCAGCCCAACACCCCTTTCAAAGTGGCCCAAAACCCATCTAACTCCCCTCCATTCTCTCGGTCATTCGATCACGATCGCGTGGCCGAAAACCGCTCCTCATTTGGACTCTCCTAGCTCCCTCTACCTATAAATATGTGATCCCCTCCGAAAATTCCGCACATCAAACCCTAGCCTAATCCTCCCCGTCGCCACCGGACATGTCCATCTCATCGCCGGACACGTCCGCCCCGCCCCCGCGCCCAATCCTGACGTGCCACGTGGCGCCCCGTCGCCCGCGCCGCCGCCGGCCCACTCGGGCCCGCCTCTGGCCCCCGCGGCCC
>NC_041393.1:200499340-200504135 GCF_002162155.2 Triticum dicoccoides | reverse complement strand
CGGAGCTCCGCTCCCCGTCGCCTCGCCGGACCACCAGGTCGCCGCCCCGCCGCCTGCTCGCCGCTCCGCCTCGCCAAGGTCGCCGCCCGGCGCCGCTCCTCGGGGTCCACACCCGGATCCGGCGAGATCCGGCCGGACCCGCCTCGGATCTGCCTCGCCGGCCTCCTCCCCGGCCATCTCCGGCGTCCCCCACGCCCAACTCCGGCGAGCTCGCGCCGCCGCCTCGTTTTCCGCGCCGGGTCAACCCTAGATCCGGAGGTAGAATTCCTCCAAGTCCCAGTTTTTCGTAATTTTCATGGCATGTTCGACGCATCATATCTCTACATTTGTAGCTCCGTTTCGTGCGTATGATATGTCAAATTGTTCGTCTCAACGAGCACATCATTTCATTCCATTGCATCATATTCATTTGAGGTCATCTAGATGCCTGAATCATCGTTGCAAGAGTGCTTCATAATGTTTTCTGCTGTCTGTTATCAGAACGAGCTCTTTTATCATTTTTGCCATGATTGATGTGTGCATCCTATGAGGTTGATGTCTACATGTGTTTTGAACTATGCCATGCCATCTTTACAGGGGTGCTTACCATGTATTTTTGTGATCAATGTGGTGACTAGCACAAGCGTGCAAACTAGGCATCGTGATGTTGCTGTTTTAGTCCCTGTTCTGCTGTTATTTTGATGCCATGTAAACTTGATGCTACAGAGAGATCCATGCATATTTTGAGATACTTCAGTAAGGGTATTTTGAACAATAGGTTATTGTATATCCATTCATGCCCTTGTTTGCAATTATGGAGTAGTCTAGCATGTCTTTTTCGTGCTCTACTTTTGCTTCAAAATGTTTCCTGGCAGATTGTTTACATGTTATTCAATTTGGCCAAGGTTGCTATAGTTGATCCTTGCATGCTATGGACTTGTTCTTGACTAGGTTTGTTTCACAAACATGTCTTCTTACTGTTGGGTGTCTTGCCATGCCATGTAATGATCTGTAGTGAGTTGCACAAGCTCATCTACATGCCTTCATAATTATGTTCCTGCCATGTATGAATCTGTAATAAAAACTTGCTATGTTTACGTGGGTGCCATCATATTTTCTGATCCTTTTTGGCTTATGGTCAGTAAGGGACTTTTGATCTATGCATTTAGTAGATTCATGCCATGCCTTTGTTTGCCATGATAAGTTCCTGTAACATGTTGTTTGATAGCTCTAAACATTGCATCGTGATGTTATTTTCTGCAAAGTCTGAAATTGTTATAACTTGCAATCTTACCATGTGTGTTTGAGTATGTTCTAGTGATTTCTAGAGATAGCTCAGTGTTCATGTTTTGTAATGCTTTACCTGTACATCATGACCATGTCTTTTGTTTTTATGTTGGGGTGCTATAGCATATTGTTTTGATGCTTGCAATATGCCTAGTTGCTGTTTTGGACAGCTTGTCCTTTAAACTTGTTTCATGTGTGTGTGTTGAACCGTTGCTCCGTTTTGAGTGTGCTCTATGTGAAACTTGCTTAGAATTGCATGTAGATTCATATTATCATGTTGCATCCTTGTTTTGAGGTGTTTGCTTGATGTTTGTACGCATTTTGTATCAATGCCATGTTTAACTTGTTTTGCTCATATCTTCTAGGCCGTAGCTCCGAACTAAATGAACTTTACATGTAACTTGACTAGAATCTCGTGTAGATCATCTTTGTGCATCTTAACTTGCTGTTTAACAACTTGAACATAATGTTTATTCAAATCTGGACCAACTTCGAAATTTGCATATGAGGGCTTACCGGAATTGATATATGTTGTTCCCGGCCTCATTTAAACTTGCCTTGATGTGTTGCTCTTGTATGCATCATCCCTTGCCATGAGTAGCTTTATGTAGCTTTGTCATGCATCATACTTGTTGTGCATCATGCCTTGTTCATGTGTGGTGTGTTTACTATGTTGTGTGCTTCTTCTCGATAGTTCCTGTTTCGTTGCGATCGTGAGGATTCGTTCGTCTACGCTTGGTTCGGCTTCATCCATTCGTCTTCTTCATGGACTCGTTCTTCTTCCTTGCGGGATTTCAGGCAAGATGACCGCTACCCTGGATCTCACTACTATCATTGCTATGCTAGTTGCTTCGTTCTATCGCTATGCTGCGCTACCTATTACATGTTTATCAAGCCATCCCAAATTGCCATGTCAGCCTCTAACCTTTGACACCTTTCCTATGCAAACCGTTGTTTGGCTATGTTACCGCTTTGCTCAGCCCTCTTATAGCGTTGCTAGTTGCAGGTGAAGTTCAAGATTTCTCCATGGTGGATAGGATTTTGGTTGGGATATCACAATATCTCTTATATTATTAATGCATCTATATACTTGGTAAAGGGTGGAAGACTCGGCCTTTTGCCTAGTGTTTTGTTCCACTCTTGCCGCCCTAGTTTCCGTCATACCAGTGCTATGTTCTCGGATTTTGCGTTCCTTACGCGGTCGGGTGATTTATGGGACCCCCTTGATAGTTCGCTTTGAATAAAACTCCTCCAGCAAGGCCCGACCTTGGTTTTACCATTTGCCTCACCGCCACCTATCCCTTTCCCTTGGGTCGGCCAACCCGAGGGTCATCTTTATTTTAGCCCCCCTCCCCGGGCCAGTGCTTGTCTAAGTGTTGGTCCGAACCGAGCCGCCTGCGGGGCCACCTCGGGGAAACTCGAAGTCTGGTTTTACTCGTAGCATGTCTCATCTGGTGTTGCCCTGAGAACGAGATATGTGCAGCTCCTATCGGGATTGTCGGCGCATCGGGCGGTCTGGCTGGTCTTGTTTTACCATTGTCGAAATGTCTTGTAAACCGGGATTCCGAGTCTGATCGGGTCTTCCTGGGAGAAGGTATATCCTTCGTTGATCGCGAGAGCTTGTCATGGGCTAAGTTGGGACACCCCTGCAGGGTATAATCTTTCGAAAGCCGTGTCTGCGGTTATAGGCAGATGGGAATTTGTTAATGTCCGGTTGTAGATAACTTGACACCAGATCCGAATTAAAACGCATCAACCGTGTGTGTAGCCGTGATGGTCTCTTTTCGGCGGAATCCGGGAAGTGAACACGGTTTCTGGGTTATGTTTGACGTAAGTAGGAGTTCAGGATCACTTCTTGATCATTGGTAGTTGACGACCGTTCCGCTTGCTCTCTTCTCGCTCTTATTTGCGTATGATTAGCCACCATATATGCTTAGTCGCTGCTGCAGCCTCACCACTTTACCCCTTCCATTCCCTTTAAGCTTTGCTAGTCTTGATACCCATGGTAATGGGATTGCCGAGTCCTCGTGGCTCACAGATTACTACAACAACAGTTGCAGGTGCAGGTTTCGCGATGATCTTGACGCGAGAGCGATGTTTGCTTGTCTTGGAGTTCTTCTTATGCTTCTTCTTCGATCAGGGGATAGGTTCCATGTCGGCAGCCTGGGCTAGCAGGGTGGATGTCGTTTGAGTTTCTGTTTGTGATTCATCCGTAGTCGGATGATGCTCTTATGTATTGTGATGTTGTATTCATGTGGCATTGTATGCCTCTTGTATGTATCCCCATCTATTATGTAATGTTGATGTAATGATATCCACCTTGCAAAAGCGTTTCAATATGCGGGTCTATCCTTGGTGGGACCTTCGAGTTCCTTTTGGATAGGGTCGCATATTGGGCGTGACAATGATCTCCTATTCAAATATATGAATCCTCTTTCATATCAAATTATGATCTTTGTTAATCTCTTACACCGACACAATCCTCCAACCTTTGTAACTACCACTAACTTTCTCTCGTGCATGCACACACCCTCCTCGCCCTCCCCCTCCCTCGACATTCTATCCACCGGGCACATTCATTTTTTTCTTTAGGTAGTTCTCCCAGAGTCTCCACAACTCCTTTCCGACACACACCGATCGATAAACCTCTCCAGCGATGCCTGCCTACAGCATACACACAAAGCTTCAATCTCCTCCTTTATGTGTCCTTGCCTCGTGTCTCTCATATGGTCAGACACACGTGTAAACTCTCGCCCCTCTTTTCATCGACCTCACAACCGCACACTCCTCCCCCTATCTAGCTAGTAGTTGGGCCTCTCGCACCACCTCCTAGCTCCATTCTCTCTGTCTACCCGTCTCGCTGGGCCTTATTTGCCTCTAACAAATGGACGTACACCGACCGGTCTCTAGCTATACATATAGCCAGCTAGGTCCTTATAACTCGTTTTTACCCACACATCGATCGATCTACCTCATTAGTTGTGTCTCTCCCTTCCTCCGACAAACAATAATTGATCTACCGATCTAGTTAGGTTTGCTTACCAAACACATGGTTCCCCTTCATCATCCATGGATGCGTCCCGACAGATCTATCATGCACAAGCACACACAGAAACACATCCCCACTCTTATTGATAACATTGCAGTTCCACCCTCAGTTTGTCTAGTAGGCCTCTCCCAACATCTCCGAGAAGCGACTCCATCACCCATCCAGCACTCTACCCCTCTCCCTCCCTCTACCTCCCTCTCTCTCTCCTCTCTCTCTCTCTCTCTCTCTCTCTGTCCCATCATATTTCTCGTCCTTCAGTTATGTATGGATGTCGACCGATCTCCTTCAAGACATAGCTGGGTCTCTCCTTCTCAACACATATACGAGTCGTTCTACCTCTATAGTTAGGCCTCTGCCTACCCCTCCCCCACCCCCACCCCCACCCCCCACACACACCGATACATCAAGCGCTCTAGTCATGTCTCCCTGCCACACACAAACTTGACATGTGCCCTCTAACGTTCCGGTAGGCCAGTCGCC
>NC_041393.1:200483831-200499056 GCF_002162155.2 Triticum dicoccoides | reverse complement strand
GTTTGTATCTCTCACACACACCCACATAGGTGGGGGACGTGCACGAAGAGAAGAGGTACATGCACGGCGCACGTACTCCCGTCTCTTTCCCAACCACACCCGCGCGGGTACACGGTGGAGCTCATTTCTGTACGAAAAGGGCAGCCCACGTGGTAATTTGGCACGTGTACTGGTTGTCCACTTGGTGGAGGGAGGATCGTCTACCACGGGTGAACAAACAAATTGCGACTTGACGCGTTATGTTAAATTAAAAAAAGAGGCAAACCATGTGGGGCCTACCTTAGAGGCAAGGCTCTATACACTGGAGTACTTTTGATGTGTCCCGTCAACTCGCAGAACAAGGAGAAGCTTGCTTAGTACGCCGTATCCCCCGCCCACGGGCGCGGTGGCTCGCAGGATAAGGTGAAGCTTGCTCCTCCCTCGCGCATGCGCGCGTGGCTCGCAGGACGAGGAGAAAAATTTACTACTCCCTCCGTTTACTCCTCATCCCTACTACCTTGGTTATAGAGATTATATCATATTGTTTGGAATATATATGTCCTTTAGTAGATTTCAATATGAACTACTAGTACATACTCCAAACACTGATGTATATAGACGTATTTTAGAGTGTACATTCACTCATTTTGCTCCATATGTAGTAGCACTCTCCCTCGCCCCTCGACCCTCGCCCACGTGGTGGACGTGCAGCAATTCATTCGGTCTCATATAGCCAGAACGATATATACTGCACTACCATTATTGCTCAACTTCCCGAAGAGGCGAAGAGCCAATCGCAAGATTAATATTTTGGAGATGCCAAGCGCAAGGCTATAGGAGAACGAGTAGTAGGTGCCGCGTCATTTATAAATAATTTTTTTTCTTCAGTGGCACGTACGCAATATGATAGGTTCATATGGAGAGAAAAGGAAACCGCTCCACTATATACATAGTCAGGACGGGCCAGCCTACACGGTTGCTTGCTGGGGTTGCTCTCTTCACACTCTCTCGCACAAAACGACTGTGGCCACATCTCTAACATCCTGGCGGATCACGTCCGCTTGGGGAAGGGGTGGATGCTTAGTGTAGATGCGGTGGCCGTCGCCGACGATGAAAACCCACTATCGGCACGTCCCGATCAGGGGTCCCCGCCGTTCTCTCTCACAAAGCCGGTGAGGTTGCCTTCGTCCCTTGCTCACTGCCATGAAGTGGGCAGTTGCCGCCTCCCGCCGCCCTCCTCAAGGTTGAGCTACGTCCCTCAGGTACAACTCCCTTTACAGCTGGCTTGCGCCACTGCTCCAGCTGCCCACATCACTCCCTGTGGATATTTCTCTACTTCTATGCCCCGCACATACCTGATACCTCTACTGGCTTCTATGTACTGTATTTGTGATGAGTTTATGTCTCATCAACTAGTCCTAGTAATCTTATTCTAATCACGCTTCTTCAATTTCTTTGCCACAGGGATGCTCATCTCGATTTTGGTGAAACTGCACAAAATGAACCGATGGTCAAAAGGTTGCAAACTTCATTTATTAGGAAGCTCGAACGTTGCCAGCAAATTGAAGCCTGGTCAGGGTTCACGGTTCAAGGGCTAGGGCCTGCATGGATCATTTTTTCTTTAGCTGCCTCTGTTACAAAATAAGTGTCAACTTTAGTAGTAGTACAACTTTGTACTACAGTTTGCACAAAGTTGAGACACTTATTTTGGAACGGAGGGAGTACATATTTGCTATGATCTGTCAATCATTGAGATGCAATAGCATGCATGTTAGTCTCCTTCGTATTTGATGAAATGTTGCAACGGGCAACCTTGGACGCAAGATACATGTAACAGGAGCTGGAAGCTTCATAGCATTGTACAAATTTATCTCGCTGATAAATTACAGTACGTACTAGTACTATACTAGTACTTCCTCCGTTCCTAAATATAAGTCTTTGTAGAGATTTCACCATTAACCACTTGCGGATGTATATAGATGCATTTTAAGTGTAGATTCATTCATTTTGTTCGGTATGTAGTTCACCTAGTAGAATATCTAAAAAGACTTATCTACTAGTAATAGCTAGCCCCCACTACTAGGAATTCTCTATCCTCTCCTTGAGCCAAATCATCAAAATTAACGTAGCCGTTAGATGAAGTAAATCAGTCATAATAGTCGTCTGATCTAGACGTCGAGAGACTCACACTAAGCCACATGCAAGCATGCAGAAATACCGTGGCACATGCATGTGAGTGGGTTTTAAATCACATCAACATGTCTGCATGCAAGCATCCACTGGTAGCATGCATGTAAGTGAGCTTTTAATTCCCATTAACATGTCAAAAAGAAAAATATAATCCCATTATGCAGTAGGAGTTGGCTGATCTTTTTTCCTTACATGGGATGATCTAAATGATGATGGGAGTTTATTTAGTTTGGCTACCACATTTGTCATGCGGTTATAGATTTTTTTTAGTTCTATGAAATCGATAATTTTGCATAGAGAGATATACCGTTGTTCCGCGGCAACGCGCGGCGACTCATCTAGTAATATTTAGGAACGGCGGGAGTACTATGTAAAGAGTTAGGTGTCGCACGGTGATAGTGTGAGGTGGGCCATATAATCACTGAGCCTGCGTGTTTTCACTGCTCTTGCACTCCTCCACCATAAGAATGGAGAAAATTGTAATCTACTACCTCCTTTCACTGAAAGCGTGGGACATCCAGCAGTCCTACCACCTCAGTAATAAACACCAATGAGCCGTCAAATCACATAGACCCAGCAGTAAGTTGGACGGATGAAGCAACCATCACTCTTGCGCTAGTGAGAGGTCACGTCCGCTCTGCCCGGGCATGAATGCGGCACTGATTCTTTGGAGCGGCGCTGACCGTTTCGAGCGGGAAGCGCGCGGGGGCGATGGAGGGGCTTTGGGTGGGCCAGGCTGGTCAGGAGCGGGCGTGGCAGCTGTCCGCATGTCCCTACTGGACACGCGCGGAAACGAGAGGATGCACCGACTCTCGCGACTAAAATCATACACTACACACCATATCTCTGTAGGAGTAGGTCGATCTGCCGCACTCTCTAACACACACGTGCTGTTAAACACACACACACACGCACGCACCTTGGTCCCATTGCACCTTCTAACGTGACTTATTACACCTAGACGGAGGGAGTAGTAAGTATACGAGATACGGTGACACATGACTTAAGTCGAATACAAGTGCCCAAAATTTGTGTGCATGTTATAATAAGGATTCACTTAAAATAGTACGTGAGCGAACAGAGGGATCAATTGGACAGTGTTCCCGAGCAGTAGCGAGATGTGTGAGGTAGTAAGATACACCGCTGGCGCTTTTAATTTTTCTTATTAATTTGTTTGTTTCACCCTCTAACTGGTGGGACCCAACGTACTACGTGAAGAGAGGTAAGGTGACTAAGGCTGCATTATTTCTGCACCACTGTGGATAGTCTTACCACCAAAGCCACATGACACGATTATGATTGAAATCCTAATGACTCCACACACACAAAAAAACACGGCATGCCTGTCACACGAATGCAGGAATGTATAAAAGGTTATTTTCCTCTCGTTGAACATAATGGGAGGGTTGTGTAGCTGGTTAGCCTGTTTGCTCATCAAACTTGAGGTCTCGGGTTCGATAACTACACTTGAGCATAATTTTTGCCAGGAGGATTCTTTGACTGGTCAATATGTTTTCTAGGGTTTGCATGCTTCACACTCTCTCTCCAGTATATATATACACGCTGGAGCCTCAGCGCTTGTCGTTGCTCTCTTCACACTCTCTCGCCCTCTCCAAATCTAAACAAGACTTCGTTGGCCTCTCTCTCCCCTCACTGCTGCTCAAAGAGCCGGCATGATCCGTCCGCCGGGAAGGGAAGGAGGCTTAACATTGTCGCCGTCGGCGAGGGAGGGAATCCACTACCGGCGCTGTTGTTCACTTTCAACCCAGCGGCGGCGCGGGAGGGCCTCCGACCCCTTCTTCTTCGCCGTCGTCCCATCGCCCACCGAACCACGCCCCAAGAACCTTAAGGTATATTTTACTTACTCCACATGCATTGCTCTAGCTGCATGTATACCATGAATCTAGGACGTGGTTCAAAGAGGAAAGAAGTGGGGGAAAGTAGTGGGAAAAGTTGTATATAGCATGAATCTAGGACGTGGTTCAAAGAGGAAATGAAGGGGGAAAGTTGTATAGCATGAATCTAGGACATGGTTCAAAGAGGAAAGGAATGGGGGAAAGTAGTAGGGAAAGTTGTATCGCATAAATCTAGGACGTGGTTCAAAGAGGAAAGGAAGGGGCAAAAGTACTAGTTCAAAAAGGAAAGGAAGGGACAAGGCTGTAGAATTTGAGTAGGACTAGATTTGCTGCACTCACATAGGGAAAGGTGTCTAAAGATAACAAAACTGGGACCAACACAAATATGCTCCTTGGTTGTTTGTTCTTTGCTGCAATAAACTGTGCATGACCATAGTAGATCGGTAGATGCACATGGTGCTGGTGCGTCCACTGTCCCGTGCAACTCATTAGCTGTTGTTAATCTAAGGCCATGTTTGGTTAAAAACTCCCTAGTCCCTACCTGCTTGGTTCCAGGGACTAAACATGGACTAGAGGTTATTAAATGACATGATAAAAGACCATGCTACCCCTAGTAATGAACTAATAGAAACAAGGTGCGATGCGTGGCAGGGGCAACTGTTGGAAAAAGTCCCAAAAAGACTCCCTCGGGGTCTTCTTTCTTTAGTCCCAAATGCCCACTTTTAGTCCCGAAAAGTCCCTCCTGTTTGGTTAGATGTGACTGACACGGAGTTTTTTTAGTCCCTACACCAAAATGTCCCTGTAAACAAACACCCTCTAATAATGCCGCTGGAAAATTGATGCAATGCCACAGTTAAAAGCAAATTACATGTTTAAAGAATTTTATTGTTAATATAATCTCTATGTTAATACTAATCAATGCCACCGTTTGAGAAATGCTACTGTCTTGCTTTCTTTCCCATTTAGATAAGGTAGATGCTTCTTTTTGTTGGCTTCTGTGTCATCCACCGTTATTGACCACTAATTGTTTCCTTTGCACCTCTGTGTAAACAGGGTTATCTACTTCACCTCGTTGCCATTGTGCAGTTCAACCAAAATGTCACACCGACAACGTTGCTTGATTGCTTGATCTTAGTGGAACTGCACAAGAGGAGATCTTACTTCCTATCCGTTAAGGCGAATTTGGTTCAGATCTTCTTCTTGTGAGTTGTTTGAATTCCGCATCATGAGAGGTCAGTACTAGCCTTCTTTCACATGATTCTGTAGTGTGCTTTCATATGTTGTGCTACTTGTACGATAATGTTGCTTGATTTTAGTGAACTGCACAAATGGAGACAAGACTTCCAATCTGTATGTGCACCGTAATATCCCATTGAGGTAAGATAAGGATATTTCACAACTGCTGGCCTGTATTTTGCCACTTTCATTAGAAAATTAAGTTTAGTACTATACTTGTGCTCCCTAATTGACATGCCAAATCTTACATTGAAGGCGAAGCTTGTCTATTATTGGACCAAGTGATGAAGGGGAAGAACAAGCGGAAGAAAAACAAAAATCAACTCCCGGTGCTTAATGAAGCACTGGAACTGTGATGACACAAGTAATGATATAGTTTTGCATCTTAATTTATTGCTATGGCTGGAACGAGCAATTGTTTTGCCACTGATTTGATGCCATACGTAATTATCTCTACTTGTGCAAATAGGGATCTTCTTTGAAGATACCATATATTTTAGTGGAACTGCACAAAAAGATGTTGGAAACATTAAAGTAATCGAGGAGTATATAGTAAGCATGGCCACCATAGTAGATAGCAACAGATGGTTCCGGAGAAGTGCTTGATCTGTATGCTCTACACAATAAGCCTCCTGACTGTCACGACCGGTTTTCCGGGTAATAAATTTCCAGAAAAGACCGTCGTGCTCATCAGCCCCAGGATTACTGTTAGCTGATGAGGCTCCAACTTGATACAGAATTTCCAAGCAGAATACAACATATGTAGTACAAGACCATTCTGGCCTGTGAGTACAACAAATGGTTTCTAGTGGTTGATGGCGGAAGCGGTTTGTGAAACATCAGTGTCTATGGGACTCCATTTCCCACGGGAACAGCTGACCAGGTTAACTCCTATCTTCGCGAGGCTGCTATCTCCATTACTTAGGTTCCGGGGCTGTCATCGCGTCGCTCCTCTTCGTGCAAGAAAATCTGGCCAAGACAATAGCCAGGGACAAGCCAGTGAGTACTTTGAATGTACTCGCAAACATTCTGAACACAAGTATAATATAACAATGATGTACTGAAAATATTTTATGCTCATGACGTCAGTCACAAAAGATAAATGAAACTCTGATGCATGCAAGCAAGTTATTTATAAAAATGCAATAACATGGTAGTATTAAAATTTATGAAACAAATAACAAGCAATGCCACAGTCGGGCGTCTGAGCGACACCACAAAAAGGGCTTTAAAAGAAATGCCACAGTCGGGCGTCTGAGCGACACCACATAAAGGGCTTTAAAAGAAATGCCACAGTCGGGCGTCTGAGCGACACCACATAAAGGGCTTTAAAAAAAATGCCACAGTCGGGCGTCTGAGCGACACCACAAAAAGGGCTTTAAAAGAAATGCCACAGTCGGGCGTCTGAGCGACACCACATAAAGGGCTTTAAAAGAAATGCCACAGTCGGGCGTCTGAGCGACACCACATAAAGGGCTTTAAAATAAACAATCATAGTGAATATCCCGGAGGCAGAACCATCCCAGAGATACTCGATAATAACAATAATATCACGGGTTAGTCAACAATAATAATAATCATAGTTATCACAAGTCACAAGTAGTAATTCCATTTCTGATTAACAGTTTCACCTCCGAAGACCGACACTAAGACCGACACTTGACCCATCCCAGACTATAATCCTTAACCATGGACACGGCTATTCGAATAGGTTTAATCTCTGCAGAGGGTGTACTCTTTACCCACGAGTAACGGATTTCTTTAGTCCATCAGGACTAATTCCGTCTACGGCCTTTTTGTTGAAAACACACCTAACTTGCACACACCAGCTTATCTCACACGTGTCTGGAATCACCCACGACACCTGTTAAGCAAACTCTAAGTGGGGAGGCTACAACCTCGCGTAGCATGGGATCAAATTTATATCGCGCGCTCTAAGGGGTGGCCTCCCCTCTCGGTCCCAACCGGAAACACCCATGCCCCCGGACCAGGTGGCCTGCCTACCAGCTACAACCGGTATCTTCCACCATGGCCTCTCTGTACGGTGTGTGCTAGAAAGAGGTTGACAACTTACTGAACCGTACTCTACTTGCTATAGAGACGAGTGGTAGTACGAAACAAGTATGGGGGTTACTGGCACAAGACTCGATCTACGGTCGACTCAGGAGGTTTAAGTATTCCCTGCATGATTAGCATGACGAATATATTTCAACCAACAGAGTCACCGCTCATATCACCTTGCCATGCCATACCAAACATAACCGTCCCGACGGAGACCGGCGACAAACTCATGCCTACCCAAGGCAGAGGTTTTTCCCGGGTTCCTGCCGGTATGCATGCAAGGCACGTGAGGGTGATTATCATCACAAGTGTGTCCATTTCCAACAGGATGGAAATCAATAACATGCACCCATGCATATGATCATATCACATGAAATAACAAGTTTCTCCAAAGTGAGGTGATGTTATGAATGTGTCATCGAACACACAAAAATATTATGCCGGGGTTCAGAATGCTTGCCTTCAATGTGAGGAAAGGCAGGGTGCGCTCCAAAACTTGAAACATTTCTCCTCTCTTCAAAAAACCTATTTTAGCAATATAAAAGAATTAACACATAAAATAAAAACAGCACCAAAAGTTGTTCTGAAATTTTTTCAAATAAATCTTAAAATAAACTAGGTGAAATTTGAGAGAGGTAGGGAAAAAAATCATTTCATTTGGAGTTATATTTAAAAAGTTATAGCCAGTCAAAGATTTGGTCAAATCTCTTTTTTTTAAAAAATAGAAAAAGAAAACGTTCCAAACGAGATTACGCTTTCGGTGCAGAGGAGGCGTACTTGAGGCTTTACGCCTCCACTTAACCACATGGACCGGTGCTGGGTCTCTGACGGTGGGCCCGCCTGGCCCACTGGTCAGGTTTGACCAGTCGCCCGCGTCGTCTCCCTCCTCTGCCCGAGTGGAGTGGGGCTCCGGCGATCATCGCCGGCGAACGGTGGCTCCGTTCGGAAAGCTGAGGCCACCAGCGGATTCAGGGGGCCGAGGTGGTCACTCCGGTAGTCGTAGGGTCGTCGGAGGTGGAGGAAATCGCCGGCGGCGAGCTCCGCGGCGGAGGGAAGCTTCGGTGGTAAAGTGGTTTTGAGGCGGCGGTGGTTCCCGATCAAAATCGAGTAGGGGGAAGGGTTCACGGGAGGATGAGGAAGTTTCTGGCGAAGAGAATGGAGAGGGGGAGGCCCTGGTGGTGCCGGAATGGCCAGGGCAGTGGCGGCGGCAGGAGTTACCGGAGATGGGGAAGAAAGCTCTCCTGGGTCGATTGGCGAGCTGGGGAAGCATCATTGGGGTGGCCTGAGGTTGCCAGTGTGCGGGAACGGCCCGGGGCATCCATTTATAAGCGAGGCAAGGCAGTTCCGCGGCGGCCGTGGATAAGCTTCCGGCGAACCGACATTCTATAGCAGCAGGGCATCGTGGCGGCGACGAGCGCTAGCGGACATGGCTGTGGATGAGCTCGCGCTGCTCCAGGGACCAGGTGGCGAGCGGGAGGGGTTTGGGCGGCGTTGCCCGTGGCTGGAGCCACTGCGGACGCCGGAGTGCCGCCAAGAATGCCCTGGCGGCGGCGCTGTAGCGTGCCAGGGTGGTTTGGCGCGATGCTGCGAGGCGGGGAGTGCGTGGCGAGGTGCTGCCGTGTGGGCCAACGCCAGGGGGGCCAGCGTGTCGGCTCGGGCGCGGCATCGTGCAATACGCGCGCTCTGGGCGCGTCCAGTGCACGCACGGGAGATGTTCGACACAATGCCGCGGCATGCTACAGGTCGCAGGTGAGGTTGGGGTTTACCAGATCGAGGTTAGGAGCAACTGGGAGTCTAGTGGACATGCTAGTTTGATCAGAGGTGCAAGCTCACAGTGAAATGCCAAAACTCATGTCAAAACTGGTCATGCCTACAGGGTGCTCGATAGAATGCCACATGCACCTAGGCAACTCTTGGGGTGGCCAAAACTTCCAGATTGGGGTCTCTTCAGATGTACAAGAGGGTGGTGTGGTTAGTTGGTCAAATGCAGCAACTTGTTAGTGCAAGTTTTACAAAACTTCAATTCTGGACAGGAAATAAATAGCATTATTTCATGAACCAAAAATGATCCAAAAGGTTCATGCTCCTGGACTTAAGGGTTTAACATGGAGGACTACAAGTAGGAGAAATAATCAAGGGTTAAAGAGCAAGCAAAAATATGGTTGCTGTACAAACCATCAAGTTGGTCCAGAATAAAAATGAGGTTGATTCACTCAAATTTTTCAAAGAACAGCACGAGGTTTTTGCATAATATGGAATCTTAGGCCATTACCATCATCCCATAATTTTGGTGGAGGCTAGAAAGAATTATTTAAAGGAGTTGTAGTGCAAAATTGCCCACTAGACCAGAGAACAAAATTTGCTGTAGAGCTCAAAATATTACATAAAATAAAGATGTTTTCTGTACCAAAGTGATTTAAAAACATCACATGACATCTCCAAATTTTGGTTGGAATTTTAGGTGAATCTATCAAATGGTTGTAGTTCAAATATGGCCATTTAACCTTGAAAAACCATTTTCAAGAAAGTAAAGATCAAGCAACTTAATTATTTAATTAGTTATACTGATAAAAGGAAAGTTTTTCTTGAGAGGTTAAACAAGTCCAATAACATATTTGAAAAGTTTTCTCTTTGGGAAAAACTCATCATAACAGGGAAGAAGATGATTTAAAAAAATCAAAATGCAGCTCAGAAATCCAAAGTTTTAATTCCTGGAAATTTTTTTAATTCATTAAAACAAGGCCAAATTTTTGGGGTGTCACACTGACAAAGGTTGGTACTCGCCCACTAATTCATCCATATGATTGAGCTTTGTCATCTCTATTGGTATTGTGCTACTGTTTAGATACTGTCATGAAAAAGTGGTATTGTCCTTGAGAAGTGCTTCATCTGTGCTGTTTTAAATATTTCCTTTCCTTTTTCGAGCAAATAGGGATGCTAGCATTTAGTTGTCCTCTTGTCTTTGCACAATAGGATCATCTTCCTCTGAAGAAGAATATGGAGTACGTGAAGTGACTAGTTCCGATTATGCCAGGATGAAGAAGCCCTGTCTATCTTCTCATCAGAAGGAGCAGTTGAAGGATGGTTACATTACTCCCCACAAGACCAAACTAACTTCAGCTCAGAAGGACTGACAAATCTCCATCTTTTTGCTGTGATGCGCGAGTACAATGTTGTTCTAGGATTCTCACCAGAAGGAGCAGTTGAAGGATGGTTACATTACTCCCCACAAGACCAAACTAATTTCAGCTCAGAAGGACTGACAAATCTCCATTTTTTTGCTGTGATGCGCGAGTACAATGTTGTTCTAGGATTCTTTCTGGTGAGTTCCATTTTTCTAAAAGTGTGCTCTACATGGACCATGTAGGTGCCTATTTAAACTGTCAATTCATAGTACATTTTGCTTTATACTAATCACTTTTTTGTATTTGTGCAAACAGGGCTGATCAGCTTGATTTCAATGGGAACTGCACAAAATGTTCATGAATACATTGAATCATTCATTTCCACCACAAGAAAGGAGGTGCCGATAAGTTCAAGGTGTTGCAACATATAAGGGCGAAATCATACAAGCTACGCGTGAATTTGGTTGATTTTGGTGGAACTGCACAAAAGGAACAGTTGGTTTATTTAGCACGAGGTGCCATGTCAATGTCCGAACTGATGGAAAACCCTGTCCATTCCACAATCGTAGGAATTTGATATTTTGGAATGGGACAACCTTGTCAAATTTTTCTCATTGATTTTAAGACATGCGTTTGATATTTTCGAATGGGACTCCCTTGCTATCAGGAGCGTCGATCAATTTTTTCTTTATTCTTTAGTTGTGAAGTAAATATTGCCTCTAACATGTGAGTCGCTGAGATGCATAATCATGGATTGTTTTGAATGTTCTCTATGAATTGCCAGCCCTGTGTGTTTGATTGCAATGTACAGAAACGCTAAAAAGCTGCTCAAACTCTTTGTACTCCTTCTGTTCCTTTTTACTTCGCACATCGTGAAAGTGCATACTTTTTTGTATAAGATTGGTCAAAGTAGAGATACTTTGACTGCAGACAAAACTTGTATAGAAAGGACCGGAGGGAGTACATGTGAAACTGCTGCAAACGAGGTGATCACCCTGGGAATAATGCTAGTACGTATTGTTTTGCATGTTCAGCCAATGTCAGTGATACAGGAATTTGAACTAATCAAAATAAATTCATTCATACACGGTCGGATTTCATATAAACATGCCGGATTTAATTACATTTCATACATTCTTCAACTAAAAAGGGGTGTTTGTGGCCGCATGCATCTCCCAGATGCAGAGGCCGGGGGTCATCCTCCTTTTCTAAAAAAAACTAAAAAGGGGTGCGCTGGAGGTATAATTAATTAACCGAAGCTACCCACCTATGTCCCGCTGAGCCGAACAGAAGCTTCAGTGACTTAACTGCAGGTGTAGTTGCATAACTGACATGTGGCCTGTTGGGCCCACGTGTCAGTCAACCAACTGCACCAGCAGTTAAGTAGAAGTAGCGTTCTTCTCCAGCACAGCTCTCCGACTCCATGTCACCGCCAAGAAGCTAATCGGCCGTCAATGGTCAACCCGCCTAGCTTGGCTTCAACCAGAGGGTAGGAGCGGTGGCCTTACTTGGACCCGAGCGGCGGCGACCTACCGTGTTCTACTCTTCCTCGTTTTCTGTGTGGCGCGGCCTCGTTGGCAGCGGGGTGGGGCCTCGGCGGGGCCTCGGCGGAGCCGGCGATGTCCTCTGTCTCGTTGCCAGCGGCGGCACCTCAGCGGAGCGGTGGATCCTCCCCCATGTTGCCGGCAGGGTGGGGCCTCGGCTGAGCTGGCGATGTCCTTTGCCTCGTTGTTGGCGGGGCGGGGCCTCGGCGGAGCCGGCGGTGTCCTCTGCCTCGTTGTTGGCGCCGCGGGGCCTCGGCGGAGTAGGGCGTCGTCGACGCCAGCGGAGCGGGGACTCGTCGGAGCCGACATTGTCCTCTGCCTCGTCCTCAGCCTCGCCAAACAGCGCATCGCCCGCTTCATCGCCCTCTTTGCTAGCCTCTTTGTAGGCGGCCGCAGCCTCCGCCACCCGCATGTGGTACCGCCAGCACTTGAGGCGGCCCTTGTGGGCGGAGCGGTACGAGTCAAGCAGCGCCTCCTGCTCCGCCCGCTCCGCGGTGATCTGCTCCTCCGCCTGCAGGTGCTCCTAGAGGAGATGGTGGTTGTAGGCGGCGTCGGCCTACGCCTCCTGGAACTGCTCCTCATGCATCTGCCTCACCCTGTCCATATATTGGGCACGGGCCTCGCCGATGGTCATGGTGCAATGCACCGGCGAGGATGGCGCGGAGGAGGGGGTTGGCGCCAGATCGTCGACTACCATGTTCTCCATTGGGACGTCGTCGTCCTCCGGCTACCTGCCGGCCAGCCGGTCGGCAGCAATGGCTGCCATCTCCTTGTGGTCCCTCGTTCGCCCGTTCCGAAGAGCGCTGGAGCACGAGGAAGCCATGGTGGGCAGTAGTGGTGTGGACAGGAGAAAGGGAACGAATGCGGATGACTACGGCTATGGTTGGCGCAGCCGTTTATATAGCAATGGTGGGCGGGCGGAGGGATGGACCTGTGGCGCCGGAGTAGCCGCCTCGACAACCGCGTATCATTAATGTGTGCGGCAGATGGACAGACGGAAGGCACTTCTGTCGTTTGAAGGCGGTGAAATCGCCTGCACCGGGAAGCGGGGCAGCCTATGCTGACTGTTTCGGGCGGAAAGCGCGCGCGGGCGAGGAGATGACTTTACTTGGATAGGATGACAATGGGGACCCACCAGGTCCATAGCCTCACGTACGCAAGTGCCTCCTTATTATATATATATATATAACTATAATTTATTTTGCTTCCTCCTGGTTTCCTGACATCACGGTCCCACACCATTGTCAACCTATGTACTCCCTCCTTTCCGGTTTATAGGGCTTATCTCAAAATTTTAGTTTTTCCATTTTATAAGGCTCAATTTGGTTGTTTTCCATCACATGTTCAGATTCCAAGGTGCATTAAATCATTGCATGCAAGTATTAAGAGAAAATTGACCAATGCATGTACTTTATGCATGCATGCATTGCAATTAATGCATTGATAAACATAATTTTTTGAGGATAACAAGAGCATTAATTAGGTGCTTTTGCAAAACTACAAAAAGTATTCCACCACTCGCCATCTACCTTGATTGGTGAGATTTTTGAATTGAGCATTATGAACCAGAAAGGAGGGGGTAGTCAATAAACGAGAGAATTGCACAAGAAGCGGCCGACAGTTGGGACCAAGCAGCTCGAGCAGTATTTGTGCTTTTGAGGTGTGAGCACTGCAGAGTTTTTCGATGTTTACCCTAGATATTATTTTTTCTCCTCTGAACAACAACGAAAACATCACTGCACGTATTAACTGGGCGGGCTGTGGCGCGTCTAGCCCAGGCCGGATATCTAGCCCAAATATTAATTTTTTTAAGTTGAAAATGGCTAGCCCAGCTATACTTTTTTTTGAGGAATACCCAGGCAAGGTCAAGTTGTTATTCTCCGCCCCGCTGGGCTGCAAATCTTTCCTAGGAGGGATGCATTAGGCTTAACAAGAAAATGGGATGTAATTATAAATACTGGCTAGTAACTATAAAAAATGCACCAAACAGTGATTACTTTATAAAATATTATTTTTGGAATATTGAAAATTTTAATTTCATTAATTGTTGCGAGCACAATGTTTTGTTGGATTTTTACGTAATATAAATTTATATTGAAATTGTATTTAATTTGACTAGAAATTTCATGATAAAAATATTCGGATCCCATCAAAATGTGGGAAATTTTATTGAATTCTGTTTTGAACGGTTGGTTGAAATGGGTTGTACTTTTATCAAACTGTAAATGGGCTGTGGTAAATTCCATTAGAATTCAAAAATGGGCTACACATTCTTACAAATCTCAAATGGGCTATAAGTTCTCTGCCACACAGTTCTGGCCTTACTAAGTTGATGCATCCCCTAAAAAAACAGACTTGACGCGTATGCAAGGCTTTGTCAACTTATAGTCAACACACGGTTCTAGCAGTAGTGGCCGTTGGATGTCCATCCAACAGATGCCGTGCTTCTTCTTCAATCTCGGATAGTCTAGCTTCACCCGCCCAAAAAATGATTCCTCCCCCTGACATCTGGGGCGCACCATTTCAGAAGCTGACCTGTGGGCCTACTAAGTTGACGTACCAAGGGCTTTGTCAACTTAGTCAATATAAACGATTCTAGCTGCAGTGACCGTACAATGTCCATCCAACGGTCGTCGTGCTTCTTCAACCTCTAGTCTTCTTGCTCCAGCCGCCCAAAGCAGTGCCGGTCGTGGCGCCTGCTCCTGCCTCCCGTGGTCGGCTGTGCTGCCGCGGAGGCCTCACCGCCCCCTACTGCTCCCACCGTTGGCCAGGCCATCCCTCCACTCACCCACACCCCCTGTTATTCTGTGGCGACGGCAGCGCAACCGAACTAGTGAACCCTCGTGCTCCTCTCCGCGTGTGCATCCACTGCCGCGTCTTCCCCGGCTCCGTGTCGTCCCCTTCCTAGGCCTCGCCGTCGTCCACCGTCGTGGTGCTCTTGGCGTGGCGTGGTCAACGTGGTCAAGGAACGACTTCCATTAGACGTGGACTATACATGGAGAGGCTGACAGCTGGATCCACAGCAGCAGCAAGGAAGTGCCTCCTTATTACGCGCAAAATAATTATTCCTCCACTTGACAGCATGGACCCACCGGACGGGCCACCGTATTTCGCAAAAAAATGATTCGCCCCCTGACTGCTGGGACCCACGAGCTACATTTTCGCACGCCAGGAAGTGCGTCCGAAAAAAACGATTCGCCCCCCTGACTGCTGGGACCCACCAGCTACATCTTC
>NC_041393.1:200482571-200483573 GCF_002162155.2 Triticum dicoccoides | reverse complement strand
GTGCGTCCGGGCAAAAAAACAATTCGCCCCCTGACTGCTGGGACCTAGCAGCTACACCTTCGCACGCAAGGAAGTGCGTCCGGGCAAAAAAACGATTCGCCCCCCTGACTGTTGGGACCCAGCAGCTACACCTTCGCACGCAAGGAAGTGCGTCAGGGCAAAAAAACAAAAACAAAATGATTCGCCCCCCTGACTACTGGGACCCACCGGCTACATCTTCGCAGGCAAGGAAGTGCCTGACAGTCGGGACCCACCTGGTCGAAGCGTACGTAGCATTGTCATCCTGGTCGCGAACATGTACGTACATACTGGTCGATGTAGAGGCGCGCACGTGTTGTAGTAGAGGAGCGCACGTGTCGTAGTAGAGGCACGCACGTAGCATGTACACGTACGTGCGGCCAGGGTGCAAGAAAGAAAATACGGCCATGTATGTGTACATATGGGCGGGGTCTCGAACGCTTAGTCGCGCATACGTACGACGAGGGCTCATGTTCATGGGGAGGCAACAGAATGCGTCGTGTTCATGGGGAGGCAACGGAATGCGTCGTGTTCATGAGGAGGCAACGGAATGCGTCATGTTCATCGGGAGGCAACGGAATGCGTCGTGTTCATCGGGAGGCAACGAAACGCATGGGAGCCAACCGGCTTGGACGGAACAGGTGATGGAAACGAGGCCCGGCATATCGCAGAACAGAGGAAATGGCCTTGTGTTCGACTGGCCACGTTCGGAACGGGGTCCTGTTGATCGGGAGGGGTGTGGCGTACCACAAAACGGAGGAAACGGACCTCCTACGGTCGAAATGGGGTCCTGTTGATCGGGAGGGGTGTGGCGTACCGCAAAACAGAGGAAACGGACCTCCTACGGTTGAAACGGGGGTCCTGTTGATCGGGAGGGGTGTGGCGTACCGCAAAACGGAGGAAACAGACCTCCTACGATCGAAACGGGGGTCCTATTCATTGGGAGGGGTGTGGCGTACCGCAAAACGGAGGAAACGGACTTGT
>NC_041393.1:200429096-200481900 GCF_002162155.2 Triticum dicoccoides | reverse complement strand
GCTCACTGTTCATCCAATCGACCGGCTTCAGTTAGCATCAGTAGCGAAGGAATCGCTCCATCGGGTTCAGTTAACAGCCATCGATCGATCACTCGGGTTCAGTAACACGTAGCCTACAGTGCAATCGCTCGGGTTCAGTTAGAGCCCAACGCCTTGCTCGGGTTTAGTTAGAGCCAACGCCTCGCACGTGTACGAGAGAAACGCGCATCGCTCGGCCCCCGACCTCCCACCGTAACCGGTAACTCCCCGAAATTTTCCTACCCCTCGCTTCTACCATGGTTTTTTCCGTTATGGACGGCCCAAAGAATGTCATGTAGCTGCGTCTCCGGCCCGCCCAGGACGAAAAGCCCATTTTCTGTCATGATTTTTTGTCATAGAAGTAGGAGCCCACCACATCTATGATGATACCGGGTTCTGTCACAATTATCGTCATAGAAGTGTCATATGTATGACAGGAAAAAAATTCGTTCGGCCCAAAATGTCATGGATGTGTCTTTTTTTCTGTAGTGTATCCACTTTTATTACCTTGAAATATTTCGTAGTTTTATTCTCACAAAGTACTCATAGCTTTATTCTTGCAAAATAGTTTCATACTTGTTCTAGGTAAAGAAAAAGTCAAGTGTGTGTAGAGTTGTATCGGTGGTCGATAGAACTTGAGGGAATATTTGTTCTGCCTTTAGCTCCTCATTGGGTTCAACACGCTTATTTATTGAAGAAGGCTACAAACAATCCCCTATACTTGTGGGTTATCAAATCTCCATCAACATCTTCAACAACACCATCTCCTCTCAAACCCTAGTTCATCTCTTGTGTTCAATCTTTGTACCAGAACATCAGATTGGTACTTGTAGGTGACTAGTAGTGTTGACTACATCTTGTAGTTGATTACTATATGGTTTATTTGGTGGAAGATTATATGTTCACATCCATTATCCTATTTATTACCCCTCTGATTTTGATCATGATTATCATTTGTGAGTAGTTACTTCTGTTCTTGAGGTCACGGGAGAATTCATGTTGCAATTAATCATGTGAAGTTAATATGTGTTCGATATTTTGATGATATGTATGTTGTGATTCCCTTAGTGGTGTCATGTGAACGTCAACTACATGGAACTTCACCTTATTAGGGCATAAGGGTATGCATTGTGGAGTATTTATTAGATGATGGGTTGCTAGAGTGACAGAAGCTTAAACCCTAGTTTATGCGCTACTTCATAAGGGGCTGATTTGGATCCAAAAGTTTAATGTTATGGTTAGATTTTATCTTAATACTTTTCTCATAGTTACGGATGCTTGGGAGGGGGTTAATCATAAGTAGGAGGTTTGTTCAAGTAAGAACAACACCTAAGCATTGATCCACCCACATATCAAATTATCAAAGTAGCGAACATGAATCAAGCGAACATGATGAAAGTGATATGATGAAATTCCCGTGTACCCTCAAGAACGCTTTGCTTATTATAAGAGACCATTTTGGTATGTCCTTTGCCTCAAAAGGATTGGGCTACCTTGCTTCACTTTGTTTATCGTTACCATTACTTGCTTGCTAGAAATTACCTTGCTATCAAATAACTTGTTACCGACAATTTCAGTGCTTGCAGACATTACCTTGCTAAAAACCACTTGTCACTTCCTTCTGCTCCTCATTGGGTTCGACACTCTTACTTATCGAAAGGACTAAGATTGATCCCCTATACTTGTGGGTCATCAAGGCTCTTTTCTGGCACCGTTGCCGGGGAGTGAAGCGCCCTTGTTAAGGAAAAATTATTACTACGTGCTGAAATTTATTGTCACTTGCTACTAAGGAAAACCATCCTTTGAGAGCTTTGTTCGGGGTATCTTCACCTCGACCAGAA
This sequence comes from Triticum dicoccoides, assembly GCF_002162155.2. Classification (NCBI taxonomy): domain Eukaryota; kingdom Viridiplantae; phylum Streptophyta; class Magnoliopsida; order Poales; family Poaceae; genus Triticum; species Triticum dicoccoides. The sequence continues at coordinate 200,480,041 of NC_041393.1, read as the reverse complement.
CCACAACTAGTTTCCCCTCAACCTGATGCACCTACTGAAAATATTGGTTATGAAATTCCTTTGGGTATGATAGAACAACTGCTAACTAATCCTTATGCAGGAGACGGAACTGAACATCCTGATATGCACTTGATATATGTGGATGGAATTTGTGTATTATTTAAGCTTGCAGGTTTATCCCGAGATGAAGCTAAGAAGAAGGTTTTCCCTTTATCATTGAAGGGAAATCAATTACATGGTATAGGCTATGCGATGATATTGGATCTTGGAACTATAATTGATTGAAATTGGAGTTTTACCAAAAAAATTATCCTATGCATCTAGTTCATCGTGATCGGAATTACATATATAGTTTTTGGCCTCGTGAAGGAGAAAGTATCGCTCTAGCTTGGGGGAGGCTTAAGTCAATGTTATATTCATGACCCAACCATGAGTTCTTAAGAGAAAGTATTATTCAGAACTTTTATGCTCTGGTTTCTCGTGATGATCAATCCATGCTCGATACTTCTTGTACTGGTTATTTTATGGAGAAGCCTATTGAATTCAGGTGGGATCTCTTAGAAAGAATTAAATTCAACTCTGAAGATTGGGAACTCGACGAATGTAAAGAGTCAGGTATTAAGCTTAAGTTTGGTTGTGTTAAATATTTTATGAATAAAGTAGTTTTTCAGAAGTTTAGCACTAAATATGGACTTGACTCTGAGATAGTATCCTCTTTCTATGAATCATTCACTACTCATGTTGATCTCCCTAAGGTGAACTGGTTTAATTATCACCCACCTATTAAAGAGGAAATTAAAGAACCAGTCATAGCTAAAGATGAAACTATTATCTATAATGTTGACCCAGTTGTGCCTACTACTTACATTGAAAAGCCACCTTTCCCAATCAAGATAAAAGAGCATGCTAAGGTTTCAATTGTGGTTCGTAAAAGTCATATTAGAGCACCTAAACCTGCTGAACAAATCAAAGTAGAACCTAGTGTTGATATGGTCAAAGATATCTTGGTAGAAAATATAGATGGACATGTTATTTACTTTTGTGATGAAGCTGCTAGAATTGTCAAACCCGATGAAAAAGATAAACATAGACCTATAGTTGGTATGCATGTTGTCTCAGTTAAAATAGGAGATCATTGGTATCATGGTTTAAGTGATTTTGGTGCTAGCGTGAGTGTTATTCCTTTTACCTTATATCAAGAAATTATGAATGATATAGCACCCTCTGAAATAGAAGACATGGATGTTACTATTAAACTTGCTAATAGAGACACCATCACACCACTTGGGATTGTTAGAAATGTTGAAGTCTTGTGTGGGAAAATAAAATAACCTACTTATTTTCTTGTTCCTAGTTCCCCACAAGATGACTTTTGTCCCATTATTTTTGGTAGACCTTTCTTGAACACCGTAAATGCTAAAATAGATTGTCATAAACATATGATCGGTATTGGCTTTGGTGATGAGTCTCATGAATTTAATTTTTCCAAGCTTAATAGACAACCCATAAGAAATAATTACCTAGTAAGGATGAAATAATTGGTATTGCTTCTATTGTCGTGCCTCCTACTGATCCACTAGAACAATATTTGCTAGACCATGAAAATGATATGCATATGCATGAAAGAAATGAAATAGATAAAAATTTCTTTGAACATCAACCTCTGCTCAAGCACAATTTGCCTATTGGAACTCTAGGAGGACCTCCTCCACCTAAAGGTGATCCTGTGTTTGAATTAAAAAATTGCCAGGCACTTTGAAATATGCTTATCTTGATGAGAAAATGATATATCCTGTTATTATTAGTGCTAACCTTTCAGAACATGAAGAAGAAAGATTATTGAAAATTCTGAAGAAGCACCATGGTGCTATTGGATATACTCTTGATGATCTTTAGGGCGTTAGTCCCACTCTTTTTTAGCACAAGATTAATATGGAACCTGATGCTAAACCCATTGTTAATCTTCAATGACGATTGAATCTAAAATGAAAGAAGTGGTAAGAACTGAAATACTAAAGCTTCTGGAAATATGTATATCCCATAGCTAATAGTAGATGGGTAAGTCATGTTCATTGTGTCCCTAAGAAAGGAGGTATTACTATTGTTCGCAATGATAAAAATGAACTTATTCCACAAAGAATTGTTACTGGCTATAGAATGGTAATTGATTTTAGAAAAAATAAATAAAGCCACTAGAAAAGATCATTACCCTCTGCCTTTTATAGATCAAATGTTGGAAAGATTGTCTAAGCACACACACTTTTGCTTCCTTCATGGATATTCTGGTTTTTCCCAAATACCTGTTTCACAACCTGATCAAGAGAAAACCACTTTTACTTGCCCCTTTGGAACTTATGCTTATGGGATCCCTATGCTTATAGATGTATGCCTTTTGGATTATGCAATGCACCTGCTACTTTTCAAAGATGTATGATTGTTATATTCTCTAATTTTTGTGAAAAGATTGTTGAGGTTTTAATGGATGATTTTTCTATTTATAGAACCTCTTTTGATGATTTCTTAAGCAACCTTGATCGAGTTTTGCAGAGATCTGAGCAAACTAATCTTGTCTTGAATTGGGAGAAGTGGCACTTTATGGTTAATGAAGGTATTGTCTTGGTTCATAAAATTTCCGAACGAGGTATTGAGGTGGATAAAGCTCAAGTTGATGCAATTGAGAAAATGCCATATCCCAGAGATATCAAAGGTACTCGTAATTTCCTTGGTCATGCTGGTTTCTGTAGGAGGTTTATTAAAGACTTCTCCAAAATTTCTAGGCCTCTTACTAATTTTTTACAAAAGGATGCCCCTTTTGTTTTTGATGATGACTGTGTAGAAGCCTTTGAAACACTTAATAAAGCCTCAACTTCTGCAACTATTGTTCAACCACCTGACTCGAACTTGCCTTTGAAATTATGTGTGATGCTAGTGACTATGCCGTTGGTGTTGTTCTAGGACAAAGAGTTGATAAGAAATTGAATGTTATTCATTATGCTAGCAAAACTCTAGACAGTGCCCAAAGAAAATGTGCTACTACGGAAAAAGAATTTTTAGCAGTTGTGTTTGCCTGTGATAAATTCAGGTCTTACATTGTTGATTCCAAAGTAATTGTTCACACTAATCATGCTTCTATAAAATATCTTATGGAAAATAAAGATTCTAAACCTAGACTCATTAGGTGGGTTCTCTTGTTGCAAGAATTTGATTTACATATCACTGATAGGAAAAGAGCTGAGAATTCAGTAGCTGATAACTTTTCTAGGTTAGAGAATATCCTTGATGACCCACTACCTATTGGTGATAGCTTTCCTGATGAACAACTAGCTGCAATAAATGTTTCTCATAACACTCCTTGGTATGCTGACTATGCTAATTATATTGTTGCTAAATATATACCACCTAGTTTCACATACCAACAAAACAAAAAATTCTTCTATGATTTAAGACATTACTTTTGGGATGACCCACATATTTGTAAAGGAGTAGATGGTATTATTAGATGTTGTGTACCTGAGCACGAATAGGAACAAATCCTACGAAAATGTCACTCCGAAGCTTATGGAGGGCATCACGCGGGAGATGGAATTGCTCACAAGGTATTTCAATCTGGTTTTTATTGGCCTATGCTCTTCAAAGATGCCCATAAGTTTGTTTTATCTTGTGATGAATGTCAAAGAATTGGTAATATTGGTAAGCGTCAAGAAATTCCTATGAATTACTCACTTGATGTTGAACCATTTGATGTTTGGGGTTTTTATTATATGGGACCTTTTCGTTCCTCTAATGGGTACACATATTTTGGTTGTTATTGATTATGTAACAAAGTGGGTGGAAGCTATTCCAACTAGTAGTGTTGATCATAACACCTCCATTAAAATGCTTAAAGAAGTTATTTTCCCAAGCTTTGGAGTCCCTATATATTTAATAACTGATGATGGTTCACACTTTCTTCATGGTGCTTTCCGTAAAATGCTTGCTAAATATGATGTTAACCATAGAATTGCATCACCCTATCATCCTCAATCTAGTGGTCAAGTTGAACTTAGCAATAGAGAAATAAAACTAATACTACAAAAAACTGTTAATAGGTCCCTAAAGAATTGGTCTAATAAATTGGATGATGCACTTTGGGCTTATAGAACAGCTTATAAAAATCCTATGGGTATGTCTCCTTATAAGATGGTTTATGGAAAATCTTGTCACTTCCCTCTTGAGTTAGAACATAAAGCATATTGGGCAATAAAAAGAACTCAATTATAATTTCAAACTTGTGATGAACCACAAGTATAGGGTATCAATTGTAGCTCTTTTACATAAGTAAGAGTGTCGAACCCAACGAGGAGTAGAAGGAAATGACAAGTAGTTTTCAGTAAGATGATGACTGCAAGTACTGAAACTATAAGTAGCGAGTAGTTTGATAGCAAGATAATTTGTAACGAGCAAGTAACGATAGTAACAATAAGTATGCATCAAGGTAGCCCAATCCTTTTTAGACAAAGGACAAGCCAAAACGGTCTCTTATAACAAGCAAAGCGTTCTTGAGGGTACACGGGAATTTCATCTAGTTACTTTCATCATGTTGGTTTGATTTGTGTTCGCTACTTTGATAATATGATATGTGGGTGGACCAGTGCTTAGGTGTTGTTCTTACTTGAACAAACCTCCTACTTATGATTAACCCTCCCGCAAGCATCCGCAACTACGAGAAAAGTATTAAGAATAAATTCTAACCATAGCATTAAATTCTAGGATCTAATCGGTCCCTTACGGAATAGTGCATAAGCTGGGGTTTAAGTTTCTGTCACTCTCGCAACCCACCATCTATTTACTACTCCACAATGCATTCCCTTAGGCCCAAATATGGTGAAGTGTCATGTAGTCAAAGTTCACATGACACCACTAAGGGAATCACAACATGCATACTATCAAAATATCAAACACATATCAAATTCACATGATTACTTGCAACATGATTTCTCCCGTGACCTCAAGAACGGAAGTAACTACTCACAAATGATAAACATGCTCAAGATCAGAGGGGTATTGAATAACATAATGGATCTGAACATATAATCTTCCACCAAATAAACCATATAGTAATCAACTACAAGATGTAATCAACACTACTAGTCACCCACGGGCACCAATCTATAGTTTTGATACAAAGATTGAACGCAAGAGATGAACTAGGGTTTGAGAGGAGTTGGTGTTGTGAAGATGTTGATGAAGATGGACCTCCCCAAGATGGTAGAGTTGTTGGTGATGATGATGACGATGATTTCCCCCTCCGGGAGGGAAGTTCCCCCGGCAGAATCACTCCGCCGGAGGGCAAAAGTGCTCCTGCCCAAGTTCCGCCTCGAGACGGCGGCGCTTCGTCCCGAATGTACTCCCCTTATTTTTCTAGGTCAAAATGACTTATATACAAGAAGATGGGCACCGGAGGTGGGCCTAGGAGGGCACAACCCACCAGGGCGCGCCTGGGCTCCCTGGCACGCCTAGGTGGGTTGTGCCCACCTGGTGGGCCCCCTCTGGTAGTTATTTGCTCCAATATTCCTTAAATATTCCATAAAATTCTTTGTGAAGGCTCAACTTGTTTGGAGTTGTGCAGAATAGGTAGCCTGATGTAGCTTTTTTAGGTCCAGGTTTCCAGCTGCCAGAATTCTCCCTCTTGGTGTGTACCTTGAAAATTATGAGAGAAAAGGCATTAGAATTACTCCAAAAAGCATTATTATGGATAAAAACATTGTAAATAACAGTAAGATAACATGATGCAAAATGGACGTGTCAACTCCCCCAAGCTTAGACCTCGCTTGTCCTCAAGCAAAACCCGAAATCGAAAAACATGTCCACATGCTTTGAGAGAGAGGTGTCGATAAAAACAAAAATACGGACATAGAATCATCATGTTGATTATTATAACATCAACAAAATTGAACATAGGACTTTTATCATCGAACTTGCATCATATACTTCCCATGAATAAGTAACAGTTCATCACATAATCGAAGTATAAAGCAGAAACTCTGTTAAAAACCAACAAACTATGTTCTCAGTCAACTTTGCAACTACAATTCATCATCTTCTTAGGAAGAGTCACGTGTCGGAGCCTTCTAGCAAGTCCACATACTCAACCATCATATAGTCTTCTATGATTGCTAACACTCACCTCGTACCCATGAGCAAAACGTTTCAACCGGACACCTAGAAAGATAAGGGCTCATAGTTTCGCCTCCCAACATACTCACCTCAAGGGTGATGTCAACAATAATAACTCATGCTATCTATATTCAACTAGACATATGTGCCTAGATCTTTCCTCGCCACATGATGCTTTCCGAAAGAGAAAATAAAAAGGAATAGAAGGAAAACTTTGACACTTTGTATAAAAGTAAATACATAAAAGTAAAAGATAGGCCCTTCACAGAGGGAAGCAGAGGTTGTCATGCACTTATTTGTTTGCATGCTCAATGCCTTAGTGCAAGAGAACGTCACGTTGTATTGCCCCTTAAGATGACAACCTTTATTATGCAGTCTATCGCTTTTATTCTTTGTCATCCAACAACGCTCAATTTTATCTTACACTAAATGATCTCACATATTTAGAAGCAATTTTTTATTGCCTTTTTGCACTGATGACAACTTACTTGAGGGATCTTGCTCAATCCATAGGTAGGTATGGTGGACACTTGAAAAAGATTTGGGTTTAAGGGTTTTGGATGCACAAGTATTATCTCTACTTAGTGCGGAATGTTTGGCTAGCAAAGATAGGGGCAAGCACCACATGTTGAAGGATCTATGACAATATGACTTCTATGTGAATATAAACAAACATAAATCATTAAGTTGTCTTCCTTGTCCAACGTCAACAATTTTGGCATACAATATTTTGATGAGGGCTCACAATCACCAAAGATTTCTAGGATAGTATATTTCTATGTGAATATTCTCTTCCCTAATTAATTCTTTCATGAGTGTTGCATCATTGACTAATGCTATGTTTTTCAGTCTCTAATAAATTTTTCTTCTTATACTTTTCCTTATGTGGTGTCATCACCTACCATAGGATTAGTATATGATCTATTGCTTTGTTTCCTTTCTTTTATTCAAACACCTTTTTATTTCTTATTTCTTTTCTTTATTTATAATAAAAAGGTAAAGAAAGCAAAATAATCAAACTAAACTTTTATTATATAACTTGCACACGATTACAATGATAGATTACTAAGCAAACTCTCAAAGAAGAAGGGATCAAACTAAACTTTTATTCATCTAAAGCAAAAATATCAAACTAAGATAAGTAAAAGCAAAAAATATAGTGGGATGATATGATACCGGGGCACCTCCCCCAAGCTTGGCAGAAGCCAAGTGGAGTGCCCATACCCGATACTAATTCTCCTTTGGTGGTGAAGAAGATGGTGAAGAAGCGATCCTATCCTTAAGGATCAAGAGATTATCCAACCGACGGATAACGCTCTGGATATAGGTGATATGCTCTTGATGCAAAATATTTTCCCAAGTGAGATACTTATTTTGTATGCAAACTATTTCAATAACGTGAAAAGCTTCAATCTCAGCAGGAGTAAGATGAGTAAGGTGGGGCTTAAGGATATCTTCTTTCTCCTCCTCGGCCAACAATGCTTGTGCTGCCACTTGGGTCTATGGTAGCTTCCTTGCCCTTGCCTCCCTTGACGACGTCCGTAGGCCCCTCCCTCTTCGTCTCGATCTTCATCAGCCAAGCATCTTCTTCCATGTTATTGGAGGAATAGGAAGACATGATGCCTAGCTTGATAAATCTGACCAGAAACAGCAAGAAAAGAGAACAGAGGATTTCTTCGCGATACGGTGATCAACAGGTTCGGGAAGTATCTATAGATTTTTTATCTTGGGGGACAAGTATATGATACGTCTCCAACGTATCTATAATTTATGAAGCATTCATGCTATTATATTATCTGTTTTGGATGTTTATGGGCTTTACTAAGCACTTTTATATTATTTTTGGGACTAACCTATTAACCGGAGGCCCAACCCAAATTGTTGTTTTCTTGCCTATTTCAGTGTTTCAAAGAAAAGGAATATCAAATGGAGTCCAAACGGAATTAAACCTTCGGGGGAGTTATCTTTGGAACGGAAGCAATCCAGGAGACTTGGAGTGCACGTAAGGGAAGCAACGAGGAAGCCATGAGGCAGGGAGGCGCGCCCCCACCCTCATGGGCCCCTCGTGGCTCCCATGACCGACTTATTTCGCCTATATATGTCCATATACCCTAAAAACATCAGGGAGCACAATAGATCGGGAGTTCCGCCGCCGCAAGCCTCTGTAGCCACCAAAAACCTCTCGGGAGCCTGTTCCGGCACCCTGTCGGAGGGGGAATCCATCACCGGTGGCCATCTTCATCATCTCGGCGCTCTCCATGACGAGGAGGGAGTAGTTCACCCTCGGGGCTGAGGGTATGTACCAGTAGCTATGTGTTTGATCTCTCTCTCTCTCTCTCTCTCTCGTGTTCTTGAGGTGATACGATCTTGATGTATCGCGAGCTTTGCTATTATAGTTGGATCTTATGATGTTTCTCCCCCTCTACTCTCTTGTAATGGATTTAGTTTTCCCTTTGAAGTTATCTTATCGGATTGAGTCTTTAAGGATTTGAGAACACTTGATGTATGTATTGCATGTGCTTATCTGTGGTGACAATGGGATATTCACGTGATCTACTTGATGTATGTTTTGGTGATCAACTTGCGGGTTCAGTGACCTTGTGAACTTATGCATAGGGGTTGGCACACGTTTTCGTCTTGACTCTCCGATAGAAACTTTGGGGCACTCTTTGAAGTTCTTTGTGTTGGTTGAATAGATGAATCTGAGATTGTGTGATGCATATCGTATAATCATGCCCACGGATACTTGAGGTGACATTGGAGTATCTAGGTGACATTAGGGTTTTGGTTGATTTGTGTCTTAAGGTGTTATTCTAGTACGGACTCTGTGATAGATCGAACGGAAAGAATAGCTTTGTGTTATTTTACTACGGACTCTTGAATAGATCGATCAGAAAGGATAACTTTTAGGTGGTTTCATACCCTACAATAATCTCTTTGTTTGTTCTCCGCTATTATGACTTTGGAGTGACTCTTTGTTGCATGTTGAGGGATGGTTATATGATCCAGTTATGTTATTATTGTTGAGAGAACTTGCACTAGTGAAAGTATGAACCCTAGGGCTTGTTTCAACGCATTGCAATACCGTTTGTGCTCACTTTTATCATTAGTTACCTTGCTTTTTTTATATTTTCAGATTACAAAAACCTACATCTACCATCCATATTGCACTTGTATCACCATCTCTTCGTCGAACTAGTGCACCTATACAATTTACCATTGTATTGGGTGTGTTGGGGACACAAGAGACTCTTTGTTATTTGGTTGCAGGGTTGTTTGAGAGAGACCATCTTCATCCTACGCCTCCCACGGATTGATAAACCTTAGGTCATCCACTTGAGGGAAATTTGCTACTGTCCTACAAACCTCTGCACTTGGAGGCCCAACAATGTCTACAAGAAGAAGGTTGTGTAGTAGACATCAGTATACAGGAGAAAAACGGAGTCCAAAAGGTGTCCCAGGTGGAAACAACCCACCTGGGCGCGCCAGGCATGCTTGGCACACCCCGGTGTCTCGTGCCCACCAGGGGACGTTTCCTGGGAGTTCCCTTATTTCCAAAATTCTAAAATATTCCAGAACTAACACAAAATATTTGTGTGGATTTTTCGGAGACAATTTACTTACCATATTACTTACCTCCTTATTTTGACGATTCTGGAGTGTTCCAGAAGGACTCTTTTATGTGTTCTTCCGGTGTCAAAGTTTGGGTAATATTACTTTCAACATTGATAAGCGTACCTGAGATATAATGCTTTATTTGTTGTCCATTGACAACCTTCGAGTTAGTGCCTTCATAATTATTTATTTTGATGGCTCCAGACCGGTAGACCTCCTCAATGACATATGGGCCTTCCCATTTCAAGAGGAGCTTTCCTGCAAAAAATCTAAAACGAGAGTTGTAACGAAAGAACATATTCTCCGACTTTGAACTAACGCTTTTGGATTCTTTTGTCATGCCATCTTTTAACTTTCTCTTTGAATAGTTTTGCATTTTCATAAGCCTGGGTTCTCCATTCATCTAAAGAGCTAATATCAAATAACCTCTTTTCACCAGTAAGTTTGAAATCATAGTTGAGTTCTTTAATTGCCCAGTATGCTTTATTTTCTAACTCAAGAGGCAAATGACAAGCTTTTCCATACAACATTTTATAAGGAGACATACCCATAGGATTTTTATATGTTGTTCTATATGCCCAAAGTGCAACATCTAATTTCTTAGACCAATTCTTCCTGGACCTATTGACAGTCTTTTGCAAAATTAACTTTATTTCCCTATTGCTAAATTCAACTTGACCACTAGACTGAGGATGATAAGGTGATGCGATTCTATGGTTAACATCATACTTGGCAAGCATTTTACGAAAAGCACCATGAATAAAGTGTGAACCACCATCAGTCACTAAATATCTAGGGACTCCAAACCTTGGGAAAATAACTTCATTAAGCATTTTAATAGAGGTATTGTGATCAGCACTACTGGTTGGAATAGCTTCTACCCATTTAGTAACATAATCAACAGCAACCAAGATATGTGTATACCCATTAGAGGAAGGAAAAGGTCCCATGTAATCAAATCCTCAAACATCAAATGGTTCAACAGCAAGTGAATAATTCGTAGGCATTTCTTGACGCTTACCAATATTACCTATTCTTTGGCATTCATCACAAGATGAGATAAACTTACGGGCATCCTTGAAGAGAGTAGGCCAACAAAATCTAGATTGCAATACCTTGTGAGCAGTTCTATCTCCAGCATGATGCCCTCCATAAGCCTCAGAGTGACATTACCATAGGATTTGTCCCTGTTCATGCTCAGGTACACAATGTCTAATAATACCATCTACTCCTTCTATATAAAGATGCGGGTCATCCCAAAAGTAATGTCTTAAATCATAGAAGAATTTTTTATTTTGTTGGTATGTAAAGCTAGGAGGTGAATATTTAGCAACAATGTAATTAGGATAGTCAGCATACGAAGGAGTACTATTAGCAACATTTATTGCAGCTAACTGCTCATCAGGAAAACTATCGTCAATAGGTAGTGGGTCATCAAGCACATTTTCAAGCCTAGAAAAATTGTCTAGTACGGGGTTTTTAGCTCCTTTTCTATCCATAATATGTAAATCAAATTCTTGTAACAAGAGAACCCAATGAATAATTCTAGGCTTAGCATCTTTATTTTCCATAAGATATTTAATAGAAGCATGGTCTGTATGAACAATCACTTTGGAATCAACAATATAAGGTCTAAATTTATCACAGGCAAACACCACTACTAAAAATTCTTTTTCAGTAGTAGCATAATTTCTTTGAGCATTGTCTAGAGTTTTACTAGCATAATGAATAACATTCAATTTCTTATCAACTCTTTGTCCTAGAACAGCACCAACAACATAATCACTAGCATCACACATAATTTCAAAAGGCAAGTTCCAATCAGGTGGTTGAACAATAGGTGCAGAAATTAAGGCTTTCTTGAGTGTTTCAAAGGCTTCTAAACAATCATCATCAAAAACAAAAGGAACATCCTTTTGCAAAAGACTAGTGAGAGGCCTAGAAATTTTAGAGAAGTCTTTAATAAATCTCCTATAACCAGCATGACCTAGGAAACTACGAATACTTTTGATGTCCTTAGGACATGGCATTTTCTCAATCGCATCAACCTTAGCTTGGTCCACTTCAATACCTCTTTCAGAAATTTTATGGCCCAAGACAATGCCCTCATTAACCATAAAGTGGCACTTCTCCCAATTCAAGACAAGATTTGTTTGTTCACATCTCTGCAAGACTCGCTCAAGATTGCTTAAACAATCATTAAAGGACTTCCCATAAACAGAAAAGTCATCCATGAAAACCTCAACAATCTTTTCACAAAAGTCGGAGAATATAGCAGTTATACATCTTTGAAAGGTAGCAGGTGCATTACATAAACCGAAAGGCATACGTCTATAAGAAAATGTTCCAAAAGGACAAGTAAAAGTGGTCTTTTCTTGATCAGATTGTAAAATAGGTATTTGTGAGAAGCCAGAGTATCCACCAAGGAAGCAAAAATGTGTGTGCTTAGATAGTCTTTCTAACATTTGATCAATAAAAGGCAGAGGGTAATGATCTTTTCTAGTAGCTTTATTTAATTTTCTATAATCAATAACCATTCTATAGCCCGTGACGACTCTTTGTGGAATAGCTCATTCTTATCATTAGGAACAACAGTAATACCTCCCTTCTTAGGGACACAATGAACAGGACTTACCCATTTACTATCAGCTATAGGATAGATTATACCTACTTCCGGAAGTTTTAATATTTCAGTTCTTACCACTTCTTTCATCTTCGGATTTAACCGACGTTGATGATCAACAACTGGTTTAGCATCAGGTTCCATATTAATTTTATGCTGACATAGAGTGGGACTAATGCCCTTTAAATCATCAAGAGTATACCCAATAGCAGCTCGGTGCTTCCTTTGAACTTTCAATAATCTTTCTTCTTCATGTTCTGAAAGGTTAGCACTGATAATAACAGGATATATCTTCTTTTCATCAAGATAAGCATATTTCAAAGTGTCTAGCAAAGGTTTTAATTCAAACACAGGGTCACCTTTAGGTGGAGAAGGACCTCCAAGAGTTTCAATAGGCAAATTGTGTTTAAGCAGAGGACGTTGTTCAAAGAAGATCTTATCTATTTCATTTCTTTCATGCATATGTAAGTCATTCTCATGATCTAGCAAGTATTGTTCTAAAGGATCAGTAGGTGGCACAACAGTAGAAGCAAGACCAAATAATTCATCCTTACTAGGCAATTCTTTTTCATGATGATTTCTACTAAACTTGGAAAAATTAAATTCATGAGATTCATCACCAAAGCTAACACCGACAGTTTGTTTCTTACAATCTATTTTAGCATTGACAGTGTTCAGGAAAGGTCTGCCAAATATAATGGGACAAAATTTATCTTGTGGGTGGTAAGAACAACAAAAACAGTAGGGTATTTTATCTTCCCACACAAGACTTCAACATCTCTAAGAATCCCAATGGGTGATATAGTATCCCTATTTGCAAGTTTAATAGTAACATCTATGTCTTCTAATTCATGAGGTGCTATTTCATCTCTAATTTCTTCATATAAGGAGTGGGGAATGGCACTCACACTAGCACCCATGTCACATAAACCATGATAACAGTGATCTCCTATTTTATTTGAAAGAACAGGCAAGCCAACAACTGGTCTATGTTTATCTTTCCCCTCAGGTTTAACAATTCTAGCAGCTTCATTGCAGAAGTAAATAACATGCCGATCCATATCTTCTTCCAAGAGATCTTTAACCATAGCAATGCTAGGTTCTACTTTAATTTGTTCATCAGGTTTAGGTGTTCTAACATAGCTTTTGTTAACCACAGTTGAAACTTTAGCATGTTCTTTTATCCTAGCGGGGAAAGGTGGTTTCTCAATATAAGCAGAAGGAACAACTGGATCAACATTATAAAGTATAGTTTCTTCTTTAACTGGTACTGGCTCTTTAATTTCATTTTTAATAGGTGGGTGATATTTAACCCACTTCTCTTTAGGAAGTTCAACATGAGTAGCAAATGATTCACAAAAAGAGGCTACTATTTCAGAGTCAAGTCCATATTTAGTGCTAAACTTTTGAAAAGCATCAGTATCCATAAAATATTTAACACAATCATACTTAAGATTTATACCCGACTCTTTACCTTCGTCAAGTTCCTAATCTTAAAAGTTGCATTTAGTTCTTTCCAAAATATCCCACCGGAATTCAAAGTTTTCTTCATAAAAGAACCAGCACAAGAAGTATCCAGCATGGTTTGATCATTACGAGAAAGTCGAGCATAAAAATTCTGGATAATAATTTCTCTTGAGAGCTCATGATTGGGGCATGAGTATAACATCGACTTAAGCCCCCCCAGGCTAGAGCAATACTTTCTCCTTCACGAGGGCAAAAATTATATATATAATTCCAATCACGATGAACTAGATGCATAGGATAATTTTTCTGATGGAACTCCAATTTCAAACGATTCCAATTCCATGATCCAATACCATCGCATAGCCTATACCATGCCAATGCTTTTCCCTTCAAAGATAAAGGTAAAACCCTTTTCATCACTTCATCCCTGGGTAAACCTGCAAGCTTAAACAATCCACAAATTTGTTCCACATGTATCAAGTGTATATCGGGATGTTCAGTTCCATCTCCTGCATAAGGATTAGCTAGCAGTTGTTCTATCAAACCTGAAGGAATTTCATATTCAATATTTTCAGTAGGTGCAGTAGGTTGAGGGGTAACTAATTGTGGTTCCGGATGAGGTGAAGATACCCCGAAAAAACCCTCAAAGGATTGTTTTCCATAGTAACAAGTGACAATAAATTTCAGCACACTATATAAATGTTTCCTTAACAAACTCCACTTACCAATGGCGCTTCACTCCCCGGCAACGGTGCCAGAAAATAGCCTTGATGACCCACAAGTATAGTGGATCAATTTTAACTCTTTTCGATAAGTAAGAGTGTCAAACCCAATGAGGAGTAGAAGGAAATGACAAGTAGTTTCCAGTAAGATGATGACTGCAAGTGCTGAAACTATAAGTAGCGAATAGTTTGATAGCAAGATAATTTGTAGCGAGCAAGTAATGATAGTAACAATAAGTATGCAGCAAGGTATCCCAATCATTTTTAGACAAAGGACAGGCCAAAACGGTCTCTTATAACAAGCCAAGCGTTCTTGAGGGTACACGGGAACTTCATCTAGTTACTTTCATCATGTTGGTTTGATTTGTGTTCGCTACTTTGATAATTTGATATGTGGGTGGACCGGTGCTTAGGTGTTGTTCTTACTTGAACAAACCTCCTACTTATGATTAACCCTCCCTCAAGCATCCGCAACTACGAGAAAAGTATTAAGAATAAATTCTAACCATAGCATTAAACTCTAGGATCCAATCGGCCCCTTACGGAATAGTGCATAAACTGGGGTTTAAGTTTCTATCACTCTCGCAACCCACCATCTATTTACTAATCCACAATGCATTCCCTTAGCCCAAATATGGTAAAGTGTCATGTAGTCGACGTTCACATGACACCACTAAGGGAATCACAACATACATACTATCAAAATATCGAACACATATCAAATTCACATGATTACTTGCAACATGATTTCTCCCGTGACCTCAAGAACGAAAGTAACTACACACAAATGATAAAAATGTTCAAGATCGGAGGGTACTGAATAACATATAATCTTCCACCAAATAAACCATATAGTAATCAACTCAAGATGTAATCAACACTACTAGTCACCCACGGGCACCAATCTATAGTTTTGATACAAAGATTGAATGCAAGAGGTGAACTAGGGTTTGAGAGGAGTTGGTCCTGTGAAGATGTTGATGAAGATGGCCCTCCCCAAGATGGGGGAGTTGTTGGTGATGATGATGACGATGATTTCCCCCTCCGAGAGGGAAGCTCCCCCCGGCAGAATCACTTCGCCGGAGGGCAAAAGTGCTCCTGCCCAAGTTCCGCCTCGAGACGGCGGCGCTTCGTCACGAATGTCCTCCCCTTATTTTTTCTAGGTCAAAATGACTTATATACCAGAAGATGGTCACCAGAGGTGGGCCGAGGAGGGCACAACCTACTAGGGCGCGCCTGGGCTCCCTGACGCGCCCAGGTGGGTTGTGCCCACCTGGTGGGGCCCCTCTAGTAGTTATTTGCTCTAATATTCCTTAAATATTCCATAAAATTCTCCGTGAAGGCTCAACTTGTTTGGAGTTGTGCAGAATAGGTAGCCTGATGTAGCTTTTTTAGGTCTAGGTTTCTAGCTGCTAAAATTCTCCCTCTTGGTTTGTACCTTGCAAATTATGAGAGAAAAGGCATTAGAATTACTCCAAAAAGCATTATTATGGATAAAAACATTGTAAATAACAGTAGGAAAACATAATGCAAAATGGACTTATCAACTTGCTGTAGAAAAGAGGTTATTTGATATTAGCTCACTAGATGAATGGAGAACCCAAGCTTATGAAAATGCCAAATTGTTTAAAGAAAAAGTTAAAAGGTGGCATGAAAAAAATATCCAAAATCGGGAATTCAAGGTTGGAGAATATGTTCTTTTGCACAACTCTCATTTCAGATTCTTTGCAGGAAAACTTCTCTCCAAATGGGAAGGACCGTATGTTATCGAAGAGGTTTATCACTCCGGAGCCATCAAGATCAATAATGCCGGAGGTACTAACCCAAAGGTGGTCAATAGGCAAAGAATTGAACACTATATTTCAGGTACACCAATTAATGTTGAAAGCAATTCAAACCATGAAACTGGAGGAACACATCAAATAAACCTTCCATAACACTCCAGAGTAACTAAAATGGGGGAGGTACGTGATACGGTAAGTAAACGGACTCCGAAAAATCTGAAAAAATATTTTCTCTCAGTTTAGGAATATTTTAAAAATTAGAAAAATAAGAAATAACCAGGAAGGCACCCGAGGGGGGGGGGGTGCACAAGACACTAGGGAGCGTCAGGGCCCCCTAGCGCCCCCAGATGGGTTGTGCCCTGTGACGCCCCCGATTTAATCGTACACTAATCATACACGCAAACGTGTACGACCAAGATCAGGGACTCACGGGAAGATATCACAACACAACTCTAAAAATAAAATAAGTCATACAAGCATCATAATACAAGCCAGGGGACTCGAGGGCTCGAATACAAGTGCTCGATCATAGACAAGTCAGCGGAAGCAACAATATCTGAGTACAGACATAAGTTAAACAAGTTTGCCTTAAGAAGGCTAGCACAAACTGGGACACAGATCAAAAGAGGCGTAGGCCTCCTGCCTGGGATCCTCGTAACTACTCCTGGTCGTCGTCAGCAGCTTGCACGTAGTAGTAGGCACCTCCAGTGTAGTAGTCGTCATCGACGGTGGCGTCTAGCTCCTGGGCTCCAAAGTCTGGTTGCGGCATCCGGGAAGAAGAGGAAAACGGGGAAAAGAGGGAGCAAAGCAACCGTGAGTACTCATCCAAAGTACTCGCAAGCAAGGAGCTACACTACATATGCATGGGTATATGTGTAAAGGGCCATATTGGTGGACTGAACTGCAGAATGCCAGAATAAGAGGGGGATAGCTAATCCTGTCGAAGACTACACTTCTGGCAGCCTCCGTCTTGCGGCATGTAGAAGAGAGTAGATTGAAGTCCTCCAAGTAGCATCGCATAGCATAATCCTACCTGGTGATCCTCCCCTCGTCGCCCTGTGGAAAAGCGATCACCAGGTTGTCTATGGAACTTGTCTGGGTGTGTTTTATTAAGTATCCGGTTCTAGTTGTCATAAGGTCAAGGTACAACTCCGGGTTGTCCTTTTACCGAGGGACACGACTATTCGAATAGATAAACTTCCCTGCAGGGGTGCACCACATAACCCAACACGCTCGATCCCGTTTGGCCGAACACACTTCCCTGGGTCATGCCCGGCCTCGGAAGATCAACACGTCGCAGCCCCACCTAGGCACAACAGAGAGGTCAGCACGCCGGTGTAAATCCTATATGCGCAGGGGTCTGGGCCCATCGCCCATTGCACACCTGCACGTTGCGTGGGCGGCCGGAAGCAGACCTAGCAACCTCCATTAAAAACGAAGTCACGTTACGCGGTCTAATCTGGCGCGCGCCGCTCAGTCGCTGACGTCACGAAGGCTTCGGCTGATACCACGACCTCGAGTGCCCATATCTTTCCCGCGTAGTTGGTTAGTGTGTATAGGCCAGTGGCCAGACTCAGATCAAATACCAAGATCTCGTTAAGCGTGTTATTATGAAGTAACCACGGACGCCGACCAGGGCCAGGCCCACCTCTCTCCTAGGTGGTCTCAACCTGCCCTATCGCTCCGCCTCAAAGTAACAGTCGGGGGCCGTCGGGAACCCAGGCCCACCTCTACCGGGATGGAGCCACCTGTCCTTCCAGCCCCCACATCGGAATCACTTGCGGGTACTCAACGAGCTGACCCGACTTTAGTCACCATCTGTATAGTATATGTATGTATAATATATACCCGTGATCACCTCCCGAGTGATCACGGCCCGATAGTATAGCAAGGCAGACTGACAAGAATGTAGGGCCAATGATGATAAACTAGCATCCTATACTAAGCATTTAGGATTGCGGGTAAGGTATCAACAGTTGTAGCAACAATGACAGGCTATGCAACAGAATAGGATTAATCGAAACAGTAACATGCTACACTACTCTCATGCAAGCAGTAGAGGATAGAATAGGTGATATCTGGTGATCAAAGGGGGGGCTTGCCTGGTTGCTCTGGCAAGCAGGGTTCGTCGTTGATGTAGTCGATCACAGGGGTACCGGCAGCGGCCTCGGGGTCTACCGGAAAGAAGTAACGGATAGGAACACAATAAATAACAGAGCAATCAAAGCATCAAAAAGCATAACATGTCAATACACGGTGCTTGGTGTGCCCTAACGCAGTGCGAGGTGATACCGGCAAAGAGGTAAAACATCCGGGAAAGTATTCCCGGTGTTTCGCGTTTTCGGACAGATGAATCGGAGGTGAAATGTTGCAGCTTTGCTATGCTAGGGATGTGTGGCGGTTGAACGGGCTGCGTATCCGGATCCGTCTCGTCGTTTTGAGCAATTTTCATGTACAAAGTTTTTCCATCTGAGCTACGGTTTATTTTATATTAATTTTTAAAGTTTTAAATCATTTTCTAAATTTTCTGAAATTAATATTGTTTCAAAATAAAAGAATAAAGTGCTATGGGTACACAGAGAGTGTACTCAGAGAGGTGCATACGTGGCTGACAGAGGGTCCAGTTGACTGGTCAACTGCCCAGTCGGCAGAGGCTGGCTGGTGGGCCAAGCTGCTGACTCAGCAGGGTGAATATGCCGGCCCTATCCACTGGATCAGTGACAGGGCCCCACCTGTCAGTGACAGTGGTCTTAATCTATGGGTTAATAAAAAGGACAGTTAATTAAGGGCGTGGGGCCTGACTGTCAGTGACTATTTAGGCTAGCTAATTAGGTAGTTTAATTAACAAATAATTACTTTGCGCGTGGGGCCCAGCGGTCAGCGGCACAGAGAGAGGGGTTAGCGGCTGGGTTAGTGGTGCCACGTCAGCGCGTCGGCAGTTAATCGCCGGCAACCACAACGACGGCGGCGCGCACGGGAGGTGTCGGAATTCGTCTACGGTGGCTCGTTTCGAACGCAGTTTGCACCTACGGCTTCGTGAGGTTCACGCGCATCCAGCGGTGGTGTTGGCTGGCCGCGAGATGGCCGGGTTCGATGCCAGCAACGAGATGGAGCGATGGCGGCTTCGGGCGCGCTTGGCCATCGGCGATGCTGGGCACGGGGAGAGGAGGTAGGGTCGCGTTGGAAGACGGGGAAGGCGAGGAGCACAACGCCGTGCTCGGACGCGAGATGTAGTGGCTGTGGCCACGGCTGCGACATGCCCGGCGGCGAGGAGCTTCAGCTCCGATGGCGTCGGTTGCTATGGGTACCAAATCGAACGGGGCAGAGAGGGGTTGTGAGAGGGAGCTCACAGTGGATGCGTAGAGCAGCTCAGCGGCCTCGGGGATGGCTCGGCCTTGCCGGAATCGATGGCGACGATCGACGGGGCCGAGGATGACGGAGATGATGCAGGGCTCGATGCAGGGGGGTCCTAGTTCCCACTGGCGGCCTCACGCAACGTAGAGGATGACGCCGGTGCAGAGGGACCGAAACCAGGAGCCGGGGAGGGGGGTAGCCACGCCGGCGAGCTTCGCCGTGGCGACGGGTGGTTCGGTGTGGTGGATCTGACGAGGGAGAAAACTAGGGGGAAAGGCAGGAGGGCTCTAGGGTTTCGGGGCGTCTCGGAGGGGTTGTCGTCGACCTAGTAGGCGCCTAGGTGCACCGGATGGCCACCACGTGGCCATCGGCACCGTGGACGGGCGCTCTGTGTCCACGGGGGTGGGGTGAACAGAGGAAGAGGAACGAGCGGGGGTTAGGTGGGCCGGCCTAGCAACTTCGGCCATTTGGGCCAAGTGGCCCAGGGGGTTTCTACCTGTTGTTTAATTCTATTTTGTTTTATTTATTCTTTTCTGTATTATTTTAGTTTCACATTGCTATAGTTTAGTTAAACTACAAAACTCGTTCCTAATTTAGTTTCACAAATATGTCACTGCCCCATTAGTTCGGGCAATTAAATAAATTAGTTTAATATTTTATTAATTGAAAACGACATTCAATTATCTATTTCTGCTACTATTTTATTTATTTCAATATATTTAAAATTTTTGTAAAAGTGTTCTTACTTCACCAAAATAATTTATGGATTATTTTCGACAAACCGAACAATTTAGTTTTAACGTTTGAAAACTTTTGATGTTTGTCATTAACTCAAATTTGAATTTGAATCGTTTTCAACTAACGCGAGATTAGCAACAGTAGTCGTGGTGACGTGGCATCATTAGTAGAAGGTTACTGTAGCTTAATTATCCGGGCGTCACAATTCTCCTCCACTACAAGAAATCTCGGCCCGAGATTTAAGAGGGGAGTGAGGGGGAGGCCTGGTTACGATATTCTAACGAATCTTCTCGAAGAAGTTAATCCCTTTTGTTGATGTCTTCAATTCTTTATTCCAATGCATCATGATGAAGTTGTCGTCCTTTCTTCGAGAACTCCATCGTACTTAAGAAAGAATAGGGGGGGTTACTCCGGGAGAACGGACCTCCGCAAGGTTGACTATCTGGTCGATAACATCGGGGAAGGTGGCAGAAAGTAACTCTCGAGTTGAAACGTAAGAAAATATCGAGAGCAAAATAAAGAGGTATCATGGGAAGTTTTGAGTGGGCAGGCAATCGTTTGATGCCTGCAACAGGGCGTGAAAGGGGTTGAGATCAACGAGAATAAGTATTGTGTCTGATACCAGAATTGATGATCTCTCGGGAGGTGGCTCATGAATTACTTACGAGGTCACGCGCGAGGAATAACTTTAGGAACATGGGGGTGGTACAGGAGAGTCAGGTTTCGATCCTATGGAACTGTGGGTTATGGGCCCACCATGTGGTTGAAAGTAGGAAGGGGCCCGACATCTTGCACGGTCACGATAGTAAGACGTGTCAGAGGGTAGCCTGTCAGTTATGTCGGCAACAACATCGATACCAAGGGCAAGGGACGAAGAGAACCATTTTCTTACTCGTTAGGACGAGGGGGACCAATAGGCAAAGTTCTCGTCCATCGATGGTTACCAGAATGTCATCAACAATAGTAACAGGGTCTTACTGATAGAGTTGTACACTGAGGTGTTTACATAAGCAGGAGAATATTATTGCTTAGATCATAAAGATCACAAGAAACGTTAAACCAACCAATGGAAAGGAAAATACGATTATCAGATTAAACAGAACAATGGAAAGGAAAATGTGTTTAAACACCTATTTCAAGGGTATATCCTTCCCAAGGACAAGCAGCGCATGATATCCATGACAGGATATAATGTAGAAAACTCTTTAGGTAGGGGAGAAAATTTTCATGACATTACCCATATAGCGGTGTTTGGATAATTTATCAAGAAACATTTAGCATTGGGCGTTAAATGTTCTTGTTGAAAATCGGAGTACCACAGACATGCTTCGAGATAGCATTGACATGGTCTTCAAGCAAAGGTTAGACTTGGATAGACAAAGGATTCATCAGGAACAACTTATAGAACAAGTCTTACAATTTCCTCATGGAAGAATGGTTAACCTTGTTAAAAAGGAAACCATAACAGCAAATCCTCCGGCCGGGTGTGCTAGGCATGACATCACCTTATCGGTTCATATAAGGACCAATGTTATGACTCTTGGAAAATATCTGAACCATCATATCTGACCGAGTTTCAGATCTGGTTGGGGTCATGATACCTCAGACTCAGGATGCCTGAGAATGAAGGTGCAACACAAATTGATGAGAAGACATTGTAAGATTCTCGGGAAATGAACTAAGGAAGCGAGTTCTGAAACAAGAGTTCATCATTAAACCAAGGAGAGGATGAGGGGGTGGCTGCTGGACTCAGGGACAATTCCTCGAGATTTCCAAAAGATGGATTCCCACAATCATGTGAAGGAGATAACATTTTTCAGATCAAATGACATAATGATGTATGCTCGAGGGAAACATACTTAGTTAAACAATGGTTGAAAGGTGCACCCGAAATACGGGCTTAGGTAGTACGATCAATGTTAGAATGGTGATTTGATAATCAATGGCCTAAGGATGTAATGTTGACCATTAACTCCAAAGCAATAGGGTTGATAGAAGGGCGGAATCCAAACAGCACCATTCACCTGTTGGTATCCCGGTTAGAAACAACACAAGAAAGAATGGTGATGGTGAGAAGTATCACTATACCAAGAATCCTTAAGACGTGGAGCAATTCTCACAACATCCTTGACATAAAAAGGTGGTAATACTTCAAGGTAAATAAGAACAAATGCTGGATAGCAAGGAACTCAAGGTATAACACAAAACACGGACAAGTTTGTGTTGAACGGAATGCAATAAAGTGGTCGATGATAATACAAATCATCGAGGGAAAGGATGGTATTTCTCATCATGAATTCTTGATACCCTAGAAGAGCTCAGAATACTGATGATGATCACAACACAATTGTCGAGAGATTTCATGAAGATGTAATTTGACCGATGATGACATCAAGTCAAAGGAATGATGAAGCGAAAGGTTATTGGAAACATGAGTATGACACAAACTCAAAATCAAGCTTGGTGTTCAAGGCGAAATGATATGACGAGGAAAATCGACGTAAGCTTAGCTCATCGTTGAAAGTTGTGCTCCGGGAAGAAGGACTGGGGCACAGTTAAAATTAGCACGATCATGAAGTAACCGATCAGGCTAGGAGTGACGTGATGGAGTATTAAATGTCTCAACAACAAAGTACTAGGAGTATTGAATCATAGTGTTTATTCGATTCACTAATCGGTGTTCCCGGTTGACGACAACCCAGAACCCGTGGAGTGACTACGACAAGGAAAGACATTACTTCAACAAAGTTAGTAAGATGTAGTGCAATGGCAAGACATCTTCGAGATACCGGGGGTAATACTCGAAGGTAGAACAAAATAAAAGTTGGGCAGACGTAATGATCTGCAGATGGCAAGTACTTTTAACTTGTCCGAGAATGGGATCAAAGAAGAACAATCACGGTCGAAACCACGATTGCAAAGGACAAAATCACAGATACAAGATCAAATTATGCCAAGTGAATAATTATTGTTACGAGAAGCTAGCATGATAAGCTCAACATCGTTTCCATGGGCATGAACACAAAGTTCAAGGTCGACTCCCACTTCTCCAATGTATAACCTTTCGTTTACTTCTCGCTTTCGATGAAGTTGTAGTGTTGAAATTATATCTGGCAAAACACCAGAATAGTATGACTCGTGAAAACTCTTCTGGTTCACACAGATTAAGGAAGGCATAGATTCAACCCGTCGGGGCATCTTAGGAACATATACCACAAACTTCAGAAGTAATTGACTCAAGCTCGAAAGTAAAGCATGGTTGAGAAAGCAGAGGATACAATTTACCAAAGGCATTATGTATCTGAGGAAAGGCTCACAAGGTTATTGAATATGAAGGACGTTGTCGGATAAAATTCAACAAAGGATCTGGTGGTCCATAAGGGATCTAATGTGAGCATCGGTACTCAACCAGAAGAAGAAAGCATGCAAGGAGATCAGATGATAGAAACAACTGACTACTTCAAAGCTCAATTGCAAAGGAAATATCATTTCCAAATCAGGGGATCAGAAGCCAATGCTCTCATTAAGAATGGATAAGTTGAATAGACTTAGGGGTACAATCAACAACAATTTAATTGGTCGATAACCAGCTCATGTTTAAAATGTCTGAGCCGGAAGGAGGAATTCTAGGATCTAATTGAGGATTGTGAGCATTCATAACATTTTGAATCAATGGACTCAAAATGATAGTGACAAAGGCTAACAATAAGATTACTGTACTTGTAGGATTAACCATAATGCAAGCAAGCAAGAATTTCAAGAGCAATAGGTTGCTCAGGATTTTCGGAAGATCGAATGGTATTTCGAAGTCTTTTGCGAAACACATGAACAACTGGGGAGAAACATATCCTCGGTAAGTGTGAGGATTAGTTTGTAGGTGTAATCAGGCGACAAGAAACTACAAGGCAGTAATCTCAAAGTTTTCTCGGAGCAATAGAGAGAAGTTCGGGGTATCTTGTAATAACAAGTCCAACTGATAATAAAGGTAAGAAAGACTGGTGTATGCATTTATCCATAGTGATGTTTTGGTGGTCGGGAATTGCAAATGCAACGGGGACAAAGTCTCGAGAGAACATCGGAGAGTATCTTCAGGATCTTATGATGCATCAGGCGACCATCAGTAATAAGGGGCTCTCCGGGTAGAAGTGATCACGAGATCCTAATGTCAGAGTTAGCAAAATTCGTTTAACCCAAGTAGAAGAGAGTTCAGAGTCCCGGAGTAAAGATCGAGGAGTAAAAGATCCTAATACCACCCAATGGCGACGTGGGCCCATGGGCCGCACAACCATGTTAGTAAAACTATTTTCATCGACTAGACTCAACTTCGGCCAAGGAGTGTGGAAGAGGGATTCCTACAGGCAGTCGGCTCTGATACCAACTTGTGACGCCCCCGATTTAATCGTACACTAATCATACACGCAAACGTGTACGACCAAGATCAGGGACTCACGGGAAGATACCACAACACAACTCTAAAAATAAAATAAGTCATACAAGCATCATAATACAAGCCAGGGGCCTCGAGGGCTCGAATACAAGTGCTCGATCATAGACAAGTCAGCGGAAGCAACAATATCTGAGTACAGTCATAAGTTAAACAAGTTTGCCTTAAGAAGGCTAGCACAAACTGGGATACAGATCGAAAGAGGCGCAGGCCTCCTGCCTGGGATCCTCCTAACTACTCCTGGTCGTCGTGAGCAGCCTGCATGTAGTAGTAGGCACCTCCAGTGTAGTAGTCGTCGTCGACGGTGGCGTCTAGCTCCTGGGCTCCAAAGTCTGGTTGCGGCATCCGGGAAGAAGAGGAAAACAGGGAAAAGAGGGAGCAAAGCAACCGTGAGTACTCATCCAAAGTACTCGCAAGCAAGGAGCTACACTACATATGCATGGGTATATGTGTAAAGGGCCATATCGATGGACTGAACTGCAGAATGCCAGAATAAGAGGGGGATAGCTAATCCTGTCGAAGACTACGCTTCTGGCAGCCTCCGTCTTGCGGCATGTAGAAGAGAGTAGATTGAAGTCCTCCAAGTAGCATCGCATAGCATAATCCTACCTGGTGATCCTCCCCTCGTCGCCCTGTGGAAAAGCGATCACCGGGTTGTCTGTGGAACTTGTCTGGGTGTGTTTTATTAAGTATCTGGTTCTAGTTTTCATAAGGTCAAGGTACAACTCCGGGTCGTCCTTTTACCGAGGGACACGGCTATTCGAATAGATAAACTTCCCTGCAGGGGTGCACCACATAACCCAACACGCTCGATCCTATTTGGCTGGACACACTTTCCTGGGTCATGCCCGGCCTCGGAAGATCAACACGTCGCAGCCCCACCTAGGCACAACAGAGTGGTCAGCACGCCGGTCTAAATCCTATACGCGCAGGGGTCTGGGCCCATCGCCCATTGCACACCTGCACGTTGCGTGGGCGGCCGGAAGCAGACCTAGCAACCTCCATTACAAAGGAAGTCATGTTACGCGGTCCAATCTGGCGCGTGCCGCTCAGTCACTGACGTCACGAAGGCTTCGGCTGATACCACGACGTCGAGTGCCCATATCTTTCCCGCGTAGTTGGTTAGTGCGTATAGGCCAGTGGCCAGAGTCAGATCAAATACCAAGATCTCGTTAAGCGTGTTATTATGAAGTAACCACGGACGCCGACCAGGGCCAGGCCCACCTCTCTCCTAGGTGGTCTCAACCTGCCCTGTCGCTCAGCCTCAAAGTAATAGTCGGGGACCGTCGAGAACCCAGGCCCACCTCTACCGGGATGGAGCCACCTGTCCTTCCAGCCCCCACATCGGAATCACTTGCGGGTACTCAACGAGCTGACCCGACTTTAGAGACCATCTGTATAGTATATGTATGTATAATATATACCCGTGATCACCTCCCGAGTGATCACGGCCAGATAGTATAGCAAGGCAGACTGACAAGAATGTAGGGCCAATGATGATAAACTAGCATCCTATACTAAGCATTTAGGATTGCGGGTAAGGTATCAACAGTTGTAGCAACAATGACAGGCTATGCAACATAATAGGATTAATCGAAACAGTAACATGCTACACTACTCTCATGCAAGCAGTAGAGGATAGAATAGGCGATATCTGGTGATCAAAGGGGGGGCTTGCCTGGTTGCTCTGGCAAGCAGGGTTCGTCGTTGATGTAGTCGATCACAGGGGTACCGGCAGCGGCCTCGGGGTCTACCGGAAAGAAGTAACGGATAGGAACACAATAAATAACAGAGCAATCAAAGCATCAAAAAGCATAACATGTCAATACACGGTGCTAGGTGTGCCCTAACGCATTGCGAGGTGATACCGGCGAAGAGGGAAAACATCCGGAAAAGTATTCCCGGTGTTTCGCATTTTTGGACAGATGAATCAGAGGTGAAATGTTGCAGGTTTGCTATGCTAGGGATGTGTGGCGGTTGAACGGGCTGCGTATCCGGATTTGTCTCGTCGTTCTGAGCAACATTCATGTACAAAGTTTTTCCATCTGAGCTACGGTTTATTTTATATTAATTTTTAAAGTTTTAAATCATTTTCTAAATTTTCTGAAATTAATATTATTTCGAAATAAAAGAATAAAGTGCTATGGGTACACAGAGAGTGTACTCAGAGAGGTGCATACGTGGCTGACAGAGGGCCCAGTTGACTGGTCAACTGCCCAGTCATCAGAGGCTGACTGGTGGGCCAAGCTGCTGACTCAGCAGGGTGACTATGCCGGCCCTATCCACTGGATCAGTGACAGGGCCCCACCTGTCAGTGACAGTGGTCTTAATCTATGGGTTAATAAAAAGGACGGTTAATTAAGGGCGTGGGGCCTGACTGTCAGTGACTATTTAGGTTAGCTAATTAGGTAGTTTAATTAACAAATAATTACTTAGCGCGTGGGGCCCAGTGCTCAACGGCACAGAGAGAGGGGTTAGTGGCTGGGTTAGTGGTGCCACGTCAGCGCGCCGGCAGTTAACCGCCGGCAACCACAACGACGGCGGCGCGCACGGGAGGTGTCGGAATTCGTCTACAGTGGCTCGTTTCGAACGTAGTTTGCACCTACGGCTTCGTGAGGTTCGCGCGCATCCAGCGGTGGTGTTGGCTGGCCGCGAGATGGCCGGGTTCGATGCCAGCGACGAGATGGAGCGACGGCGGCTTCGGGCGCGCTTGGCCATCGGTGATGCAGGGCACGGGGAGAGGAGGTAGGGGTCGCGTTGGAAGACGGGGAAGGCGAGGAGCACAACGCCGTGCTCGGACGCGAGAGGTAGTGGATGTGGCCACGGCTGCGACATGCCTGGCGGCGAGGAGCTTCAGCTCCGATGGCGTTGGTGGCTACGGGCACCAAATCGAACGGGGCAGAGAGGGGTTGCGAGAGGGAGCTCACAGTGGATGCGTAGAGCAGCTCAGCGGCCTCGGGGATGGCTCGACCTTGCCGGAATCGATGGCGATGATCGACGGGGCCGAGGATGACGGAGATGATGCAGGGCTCGATGCAGGGGGGGTCCTAGTTCCCACGGGCGGCCTCACGCAAGGTAGAGGATGACGCCGGCGCAGAGGGAACGAAACCAGGAGCCGGGGAGGGGGGGTAGCCACACCGGCGAGCTTCGCCGTGGCGACGGGTGGTTCGGTGTGGCGGATCTGACGAGGGAGAAAGCGAGGGGGGAAAGGCAGGAGGGCTCTAGGGTTTCGGGGCGTCTGGGAGGGGTTGTCGTCGACCTAGTAGGCGCCGAGGTGCACCGGATGGCCACCACGTGGCCATCGGCGCCGTGGACGGGCGCTCTGTATCCACGGGGGTGGGGTGAACAGAGGAAGAGGAACGAGCGGGGGTTAGGTGGGCCGGCCTGGCAACTTCGGCCATTTGGGCCAAGTGGCCCAGGGGGTTTCTACCTGTTGTTTTATTCTATTTTGTTTTATTTATTGTTTTCTGTATTATTTTAGTTTCACATTGCTATAGTTTAGTTAAAATACAAAACTTGTTCCTAATTTAGTTTCACAAATATGTCACTGCCCCATTAGTTCGGGCAATTAAATAAATTAGTTTAATATTTTATTAATTGAAAACAACATTTAATTATCTACTTCTGCTACAATTTTATTTATTTCAAAATATTTAATTTTTTTGTAGTGCTTACTTCACCAAAATAATTTATGGATTATTTTCGACAAACCGAACAATTTAGTTTTAACGTTTGAAAACTTTTGACGTTTGTCATGAACTCAAATTTGAATTTGAATCGTTTTCAACTAACGCGAGATTAACAACAGTAGTCGTGGTGACGTGGCATCATTAGTAGAAGGTTACTGTAGCTTAATTATCCGGGCGTCACATGCCCACCTCGGGAACCTTCCCGACTCCATTTTTCTCCCGTTTGCTTGCTTTCCAAGATAAAAATTCTTTATATACCCCCTGAACGTATTGACATCCGTATCTCGGAGAAATCTTCTATTCTTCTTTCTTGTTGTTTTCTGACACATCTAGATCGTCATGGCTGCTTCGAGCTCCTCCAAGGACAAGTTTTTTGAGAACGTCATCAACCCATATTTGTGGGAGGTGATGCAACACCCTCAAGCCATTGAGATGCGTGAGGGGGTGCTCCACATTCAGGATGTCCAGGGGCCCAAGAGGACGGGAACCATGGAGGCTAGGCTCGAAGCTGTGGAGCAAGAGGTCTTCAAGTGCAAGGGGATGGTGGAGCACGGACTCAATGCCAATCACCTCATGGTTATGGATTTTACCCGTCATCTCAAGGTGGATGGCCGGTCCATGAAGGGCGTCGTCTTCACCCTCAACGAGCAAATCAACTTTCTGCAAAGCAAGTCTTTAGATATGAGGGAAGGTTTAAAGGTATGAGTTTGGCTGCCAGTTGCAGGACTCGCGAGGCTCGTTCTTCCTCTTATGATGGTGAACCACTGCCATGGAAACCAGAGGATAATCTCGCTACTACCTCATCACCACCATCATCATCTTCCCCAAGAAAGGAAAGTTAAGTTCATGGTATGTGCACTCCCCTTAGCTTGTGCCAAGCTTGGGGGAGGTGCCCCGGTATCGTATCATCACCACTATCTTTGCTTTTACTTATCTTAGTTCGATCTGTAATTTTCCTATGATTTAGTTCAATAAAAGTTTAGTTCGATCCTTTATTTTTGAGTGCTTGCTTAGTGATCTACCTATCTATGTAATCGTGTGCAAGTTATATAATGAAGTTTTGGTGTGAGTCTTTGCTTCTTTAATATTATGTTGCAAATCAAATAAAAGAAATAAATAAATGAAAAACATCACATGCTGATCTTATGGTAAGTAATGACATCACATAATGAAAAGTATAAGTGGTAAATTTTGTTGGAGATTTACAAACATAGCATTGGTCAATAATGCAACTCATGAAAGAATTAATAAGGGAAGAGAAGATTCACATGCAAATATACTATCTTGGACATTTTTTATGATTGTGAGCTCTCATTAAATATTATATGCCAAAATAGTTGACGTTGGACAAGGAAGACAACATAATGAGTTATGCTTGTTAATATTCACATAGAAGTTATATTGTTATAGATCCTTCAACATGTGGTGCTTGCCTAATATCTTTGCTAGCCAAAAATTCCGCACTAAGTAGAGATACTACTTGTGCATCCAAAATCCTTTAACCCAAATTCATGCCTTGAGAGTCCACCATACCTACCTATGGATTGAGTAAGATCCTCAAGTAAGTTGTCATCGGTGCAATAAGGCAATAAAAATTGCTTCTAAAAGTGTTGGATCATTTAGTGCAAGAGAAAATTGAGCGTTGTACGAACTTGTGATGGCAAAGAATAAAAGCGACAGACTGCATAATAAAGGTTGTTATCATAAGGGGCAATATAACGTGACATTTTTTCGCATTAAGGGATTTGGCATACAAACAAAAAGCGCATGGCAACCTCTGTTTCCCTCTGTGAAGGGCCTATCTTTACTTAGGAAGCAAAGAAACTAGTTTTATTTAGGAAGCAAACATAGAAAGATTTTGATGGCCACATTCAAACACGTGGCCGAGCTTCGAAAATAGTGTATTATTGCGCCTTGCCTTGGTTTAGAGCATCTCTAGTAGACCCCTTAAAACGTAGACCTGTAATCTGAGTTTACAGTTCACAGAATGCCTCGGATACGGGTCGAAAACAATGGCGACAGAACAAAAACATAAAATAAACCTGTAAATTTTGAAATCAGAACTTCGCGGGAGAAATCGAACTACTTTAGTAGAACTAGCAGCGTTCATAGTACTTGATCATCATACGGATTTCATACATAGCATATTTGTACAAAGTAGAACGGAGGAGCGGCGGCCAGCGTAAACCCTACTGCCAACGTAAATCCGGGTGCGACGGCGGAGGAGTTCAATCATCATCGTCGGAGGAGACGAGGTCGACGTAGATGTTGTCCTGTGCCTTGGCTTCGCGACGCCATGCCTCGAGGTTGGCGTCGAAGTCCTGCGCATTGGCGAGCCCCTGCTCGAGGAGGACGTCTTGAGCTCGACTAGAGATGGACGGCATTGCTCCGCCTCCTCCTCCTCCCGTGCACTGCGCGCGACAATGGCCCGCTCGAAGATCTCCGAAATCCTCCGGCCCGATGACGCCACCGCACGGCCGCATTAGCTTCGCCTCGAGCACCTCCTCACCGTGCGGAGCGGCGGGAGCTCCTCCGGCTCCCTTTTCACCGGCATGAGGAGCGGCGTACAGGAACTCGACCCCCCGGCGGAGCTGCTCGCGCCGGAGGACAGACGCGCCTGCCTGCAGTCGTACTCCTCCGTCTCGCGGCGGCGGTAGGCCGCGATTCGTGTACTTCTTAGCGGCTCGCTTCCTTGCGCCGTCGGCTCTGACACACTGCTGCCGCTCGGGGTCGTTGCTATTGCCGGAGCGACAGCACGAGCTCCACATCGCGCGCCACATGGTGGAGTGCGGTGGCGGATTCGAGTCACCGACGGCAAGAAATTGAGAGGGGGGATTGTGGCGGCGTGGGGATAGGGTTTCCCCCCGTATACTCGCCGCAAACCCGTAGATATACCGAGGGGAGGGGTTTACCGGCCACCTTACAATCATTTACGGACCGGACAACTATACGAGCTCTTGTCTTGCTAAAAAAACAAGCCAAACCCATATGATTGGAAACGTGCATCGCCGCGGCACGCCCTCTGTATTTCTGGGAAAAAGTTAACGCGGCTTTCGGACTGCAGAATCGAATAATTTTCCCTAGGTTCCGTCCCTGCAAAAAATTTTCTTTCTTTTCGACGCACCCTGTAAAATTTTTCTATTGCTCCGCAGATTTTCATTTCGTTTCACACATCCCCCTGATTCCTGCGCCTTGTGCCCTGCCCCCCTCGAAAGCTTGTACGCACGCCTGATTCCCGGAGAAACAATTATCCCGCGCCCGTGCGAAGCTAACCAATCAATGAACTAATCATCGAAGCCTGCAGGCAATTTAACAAAGCCAAGCAGTACGGCGGCCAGCGCGCTCCGCCACTGCCCACTGGCCACAGCACGGCGCTCTCGCGTACTATTATATTGCTCTTTCCGTCGCTCCGCCCGAGTATTTTCCTCTCCTCGGGAGCTGCTCCATTCGGCCCTCCTCCCTCCCTCCCATCCTCGCCGTCGACCCGCCGATGCCCCCCGGGCGGCGGCGCCGGAGGCGGGGGCACCAGTGACTGACCGGGCCGCGGACGATGGCGGCGCCGGAGGGCTCTGGCGCCGGCGGCGGGGAGGGGGCGAGGGGCAGCAAGGTGAACCAGGAGCTGTGGTACGCGTGCGCGGGGCCGCTGGTGGCGCTGCCGCCGCCGGGGAGCCTCGTGGTCTACTTCCCGCAGGGACACAGCGAGCAGGTACGGTGCTTCCCATGACTCCTGCTGATCAAAGCTGTTGCTTTCCTCCCCTCTCTGGACGAGGAGAAAATGCTCCCTTTTTTTGGGCGTCTTGCTCTTGTCCCTTTCTGGCCGCCTCGTGTTCGCGGGAGCGCTGATGATTCCTCCCTCCCCGTGATAGCCACCAGCACGAAGCGGCCTCATGGTCGCTTCTCCGTGTCCGGCGGCCGGCAGCAGACAACCATAGTCAACTCATGGTTCTTGACACTCTCGGCTTCGTCTTGCAGACAGACAACTGCTTTAGTTTTAGTTCTTGATTGATTGAGAGGGAAATCTAATTCTTTTTCCAGTGACCTTTTCTTTTCTTCAATAGTGTGAGGGAATCTTGGCATTTTTTTTCGAATAGAACATGAGAAATTTGGGAGCTGGATTTCTACCTAGAGCTTTGGTCTTAACCTGTTCCAACTCAACTCTGTGGACATGCAACCTTTTTTTGGGCTTGGTTCATACTTGATCATATCCGTGCTAATGTTATCTCTGATGGGCACTCACATGATACCCCGGTTATCACTGTGTCACTGTCATGTTGGACCAGAACTATGATGAAAGAATTAGAGATGGATGCTTCTGATTTAGCGCGAAGTTTCATAGGAGTAATTCCTGTTTTCTGTGTGCAAGTTCAGTTGAGAGTCCATTAAAATCACATTATTACCAAAACCACTTGCAAATTTGCAAGTTGTATGCAAGTGGCCTGGAGTTCCAGGGCAAAAAGAAGTCCTTATTCCTTGATACCCAATTTCAGGTGGCAGCATCTATGCGAAAGGATGCAGACGCGCAGATTCCAAGCTATCCAAATCTTCCATCAAAGCTGATATGCATCCTCCACAGCGTCACTATGCAGGTAACCACTATCACTTTGAACAGACACCACTAACTGGACACCAGATGCGCATTCTGTGCTCTTCTATGCGGATGATCTGACCTTTTTTGCCTGATGGTTCTATCGACAAAACTTGACAGTCTGATCCTGACACGGATGAAGTTTATGCTCGGATGACTCTCCAGCCAGTTAGCAATGTAAGTGTCACTTCCTAAAGTTCAGCGAAATCTTTTTATTACGTGACGTACGGCACTGCCATGGTTTTAGTATTCTTGCCTGAAAATGGGATGGGAATTGTAACTGCTAGGTGACACAGTGTGACAAGGAGATATTGCTGGCGTCAGAGCTTGCCCTGAAACAAAACAAGCCACAAACAGAATTCTTCTGCAAAACATTGACCGCGAGTGATACGAGCACTCATGGAGGATTCTCCGTGCCACGGCGTGCTGCAGAGAGGATTTTCCCTCGTCTTGTAAGGATAGTTTACTTCTGATGTAAAAAGATGTGTTGAGTGTTTTTTGGTTTGTTCTGATTTGTTCAAGCTGTACTACATGTAGGACTTCTCATTGCAACCTCCTGCTCAGGAACTCCAGGCCAGGGATTTACATGATACCATTTGGACATTCCGTCATATATTTAGAGGCAAGTCAAATGTTTTTTAGTTCCTCTCGACGCATGAATGAAAGCTGGTGGAAGTTAGCCAAGCCCATATTTTAATACCATGCATCTGTTTTGGCCTACAGTTCTTTTCCTTCATGATTTAATCCATTTTACTGTTTTCCTTAGAAAGGAATAATGCACTAATTTTATGATTGCTTCTCTTCCTCTTCACCAGGCCAGCCTAGAAGGCATCTTTTGACTACTGGCTGGAGCCTATTTATTAGTGGAAAGAGACTTCTTGCTGGTGATTCAGTCTTATTTATTAGGTAAAATGTTGATGCCGAGGTCTCTATTTATTTGTTGGACAGTCAGCTTTTCCTGACTTTGTATTGCTCAAGAATTGATGTAACAAATAAACTTATCTGTAAAGGTAATCAGTGCCACTAAAATTCTTCCCTTGTGATTGTAGGGATGCAAAACAGCAGCTCCTCTTGGGGATCAGGCGAGCAAATAGGCAACCTACTAACCTCTCATCATCTGTCTTGTCTAGTGATAGCATGCATATCGGAGTTCTTGCTGCTGCAGCTCATGCAGCAGCAAATAACAGCCAATTTACAATATTCTATAACCCAAGGTAAATACCATCCTTTGTGAGTTTTCACAGGTGAATAGGTGATATACTAGAGTTTCAATTGGACTGCCTTTTGTTTCTTCAGGGCTAGTCCTTCAGAATTTGTGATTCCTTTTGCCAAGTACCAGAAGGCAGTTTATGGCAACCAATTATCTCTTGGCATGCGGTTTAGAATGATGTTTGAAACCGAAGAATCTGGAACAAGAAGGTATAGATTCCAAATTACCTAATTTGTAGATTGAGTAGTCGTCCTTCTTACTTCAAGATCACTTTAAAAATATCCTTGGAGTTTGTAGTGTACCTTTTCTATTAACTGTCAGTTTGCTGTGCGCATGCCCATGTTTTTATGTGTTTGAAGTTTTATACAAAAAATATTTTTTTGTAAAAACTATTAAGTTGTGATATCTGCCTGCAGGTACATGGGTACAATAACTGGCATAAGTGATCTGGATCCTGTAAGGTGGAAAAACTCTCAGTGGCGCAATATTCAGGTTTGGTCTAATCCATACAAATTAAACCTGCCAAACTGACAAGACATCCCCTTTATTTTTGCTGAGATTAGTAGTATGTATGAGCAGGTTGCATGGGATGAAGCAGCACCAAGTGAAAGACGCACCAGGGTTTCCCTTTGGGACATTGAACCTGTCATCGCTCCTTTCTTCATCTATCCCACACCATTATTCACCGCAAAGCGTGCGAGGCAACCTGGGATGATAGGTAACCACGGAACTACAGTTCTGCTTTCTTCATGAATAATGCATGTATCTTCTTTGTATCACTGAAAACTCCCGACCATGTATCCTTCTAGCAAATAACTAGATAACAAGTCCTTTGATGCACAACTCAGGTTTTTTGATAAAAAACTATATCCACAGATGATGATACCTCTGGAATGGATAATCTTTTTAAGAGAACCATGCCATGGCTTGGTGAGGAGATATGCAAGAAAGATATGAATACTCAGAACAGCATAGTGCCTGGTCTAAACTTAGCTCAGTCACTTCAGTGGATGAATATGCAGCAGAACTTGTCACTAGCTGGCACAGTTATGCAACCAGAGTTGCTAAACTCATTAGCTGGCAAACATGTGCAAAATTTGTCTGCAGCTGATATATCAAGGCAAATCAGCTTCCAGCCCCAATTCCTGCAACAAAATAATATCCAGTTCAACACCTCGTTACTACCTCAGCAAAATCAACAGGCTGAACAGTTAGCGAAAGCTATAGGTACACCAAACCAACTGGGAAATATTATGGTACCACAGAAGGTAGATCAAGATTGCAATTCTGACCAGAAGCAGCATACAGTTACTCAATCAGTGCAAGGCAGCCAGGCAAACTTAAACGTCACACAGCCTGAACATGTTGTCCAAGCTCAGTTCCAGCAACCTCGAGTGATTCTCCAGGCTCAACTCCAGCAACAGCAACCTCTGGTCCAGAGTCATACAGTCTTTCAGGGAGGCCTTCAGCAAATCCAGGTCCTGCAGCAACAGCAACCACATTTGCAGCAACAGCTACAACAGCAACAACCTCAACATCATCAGCAGGTTCAACACTCAGTACAGGAGCAGCAGCAAATGAAGATACAACCTGTTCATGTGTCCAGTGATGTGAACATGAATACACAACTATCTGATCATCAAATGAAACTTCAATTATTAAAGGCTCTACATTCACAGCAACATCTGACCACGGAGCAGCAGAAAATGCTTTTTGATTTGCAGCAACAAGTGGTAAATTCTCAGTCAGATCCTCAGCAATGTGTGCAAGGAGCTACCCAAACTGTTGGTTTTCACAACAGGAACACCATCCAGTATGCAACGCAACAAAAGGCACAGTCTCACCAACCGGTTGATGATTCGCCTAGGGGTACCATTCCCGTAGCAAAATCAGATGTCGTTACCTCCATGGGTGCTAGCTCTTTGAATGTGGCTGGTCGAATGCAGTCGGTGAGGACAGATAATGTTCCGTCTTCGTCAACATCACCATCACCATCCACTGCCACTAATCACGTTCTTTTGCAGTCCATCCCAAGTAGCTCCAAGAACCAGAGTTTACCAACTGCAGCAAAAACATCTCAATCATCTGTTGTCTTGGGCCCTACAATTGAACAGGAAATGAAGTCTTACCAGAGTGTTAAGCCAACAATAATGATTCCCAAGATGATTGAACAAGGGCCAGCTACTGAACGAGACTACATAAACAACCCCCACATGGATTACTTGGATACATCCTCCTCAGCTACTTCGGTTTGCCTTTCTCAGGCTGATGGATCATTGCAACAAAACTTTCCATCTTCATCCTTCGATCAGCATCAGCTGTTGAGGGACACAGCTCCAGATAGTGAGTTTGAGATTTCAGATCCAACAAATAACCTTCTATTTGGGGTGAACATTGATGGTCAACTGGGCTTACCACTTAATGCAGATGCCTTGCTTGCAAATAGCATTGAAAATGATAAATTCATGGATGAGATGGCTGGAAATGGCATTTCTAACTACATTTCATCTAAGGATTCTCAACAAGAGTTATCATCTTCAATGATTTCACATTCACTTGGAGTTGCTGACATGGGATTCAATTCTATAGATTCTGCAATCAATGATCCCTCATTCCTAAATAGAAATTCCAGGGCACCAGCTCCTGCACATCAACGCATGCGAACTTACACCAAGGTTTGTTATTTTTGCTCCAGTGTGTCATTTTACAGTTCACATCAGGATTTTTCCGAGATAATGGAAGCCAACGGATGAATGGCAAGCCACATAGATAAACAAGAGAAAAAAAAAGTCACATAGTCTGTTACACAATAGCCACCCAAATTGGTCATAAATCCCCTGGCTATCAACTCCAGCTTAGTCATAGGCTCTTGCACACCACAGGAATACTTCGTTATAGATAAGCAACGAACTATTTCACCTTGTAGAATGTAAGTAATTACATATTTATCTCTAGATCTTCCTACCTATATAGATTTTTCTCTGACTAATTTCCTTGCAAAATGATGACCTGAAATTTTATATGCTCACTTTACTGTGCTCAAAAAGTCAATGTTCAAAGTCATTAACGTTAGAAGAGTTTATCCTTAGGCTCTTATCATATTTCTTTCTGTGTTTCTACTTTCTAGCATTGTTTATATTTACATACGAGTGCACTGTCTCACTCTTGCAGTAAGATCATTCCTGACCAAAGTACTATATGCAGGTGCACAAACGTGGTGCTGTAGGGAGATCTATCGACATGAACCGTTATTCAGGGTATGATGAACTGAAGCATGACATTGCGCGGATGTTTGGTATCGAGGGGCAGCTTGGTGACCAAAGTAGAGTTGGCTGGAAACTAGTATATGAAGATCATGAGAAGGATGTTCTACTAGTTGGTGATGACCCATGGGAGTAAGTAAAACTCCATGAGCTTGTTTCTAATTTTTGCATACGAAACTTACTAGCATGACTTTCTGGAAATGTGCAAAACTACTAAAAGATAAAGCTGATGGGTGGCTTTAGGCAATTTGTGTGGACATGACCTTGGGGAATGGGTAGCTATCAACTAACGCTTCATTCGCTGGTTGCTAAATTAGCTTGCCGAGTACAATGAAAGGCCTGTGACAGTTTATAACTTCAACTGAATATGTACCTGTAAAAGAAAAATCAAAGAGACCCTAAAATCAATTTAACACATTCTGCTGCACTTTGGCTTCAATTTTAATGCTCATTCATTTACTCTCTTAATCTGGCTATTGAGCCACTCTGATAAGCAAAGCATTGCTTGTGTAGGGATTTTCTGAACTGCGTACGGTGCATCAGGATTCTTTCTCCACAGGAAGAAATGCAAATGAGATTGGTTGGTGACTTCGGAGACGGCTTTCTACCCAACCAGGCCTGCAGCAGCTCAGATGGGGGTCAACCTTGGTAACTGAGATCACATGTATGAATGACCAATGTAGTTTCTGGTGCTGTGGGGACCGACATTTTTCTCCTCCCTGTCAGTCTTATGAATACAGATGCTGAGGATGGCAGTTGACGATAATTTAGGCTCTGAAATTCCAAGGTCGAGCGAACATGAATATAAGGAACAATTCATACTTTTTGTCTCTGTTGTAGTCTTGTAGTCCTCATGTTTTGTTGGCCTTGCAATCTACATAGCCAACCCATATTTTCTGCTGCCATGTAGTATATGTCATTGTTGCCTGATGTAACAGTTTGCCACATACTCAGATGTCAACTACTGTAACTTGCGGTTCTAAATGAAGAAATCGTATTCTCCCCTTGTTCATGAACTCTGTGGTCTGATTGATCTGCATTCTTCCTCCAAAAAATTCTGGTAATGTCTGATTAATTCAATACAAGAACTAAGAACATCTGGGGTATGAGTTAGCTTTGATCACTAAGCAGGTCATCGAAACAACACACGGAAAAAAAATATCAGATCAACACAACACAAGAAGAAAAATTCAGATCAAAACAACACAAGAATGAAATCAGAACATAGAGAGAATCTATAAAAAATTCTAGGGCATTATTTGTCAGAGGTATAGCCTTCACTTCTTGCCGTCTCGACGTCTCGCCCTCTGTTGCTATTGGTCCCGCGATGCATTGAGAGAGGAAAGTCCCCACCATTTGCGAGCGCTCAACGTCTCGCCGTCTCCCTCACCCAGCGCCGCCGGAAAGCCCTCGCGACTCAATGGCGGTGTGTGCGGAGCTGAACCAGCTGCAGCACATCGAGCCCTCCCGCTTCATCTCCTTCTCCTTCCCCAACCCTTTCCTCCACGACGCCTCCAACCCTTACAGCGACGCCGACGACCACGCGGAGTTCCTCCGGGTGGCCGTTGTCGACTCCCCTGCCCCCGCGGCGCCATCCCCGCCCGCCGCGCGGACGGCGGCGATGCTCGTCCCGGCCGGCCGGCACCGCGACTGGATCTTCTCCACCCGCGCCGGGCAGCTCCACCTCCTCCTCTCCTCCCGATCCCAGTGCACAATCTCTCGTCTTATACTCGTCGGCCCAGAGATCGCCACTCCCTCCCCTCGGGTCGTTTGCTGCGCCGCCGCTCGCCCGGACCCGGATCCTGCTCGCGCGCGGCTCCTCCCGCTCCTCCTGGCCCTCTGCCCCAGGGCTGCGTTTGGCAACGGTGCCATCCCTGACGTCCCGCTGCTCTCCTTCCACGATGACCTCCTTCGGCTTGTTCCTGTCCAGGTTGTCGCCGGTCCTGTCGTCGGCGAGATGCTTGTCGAGGATGTGGCCGTGGACTGCGCTCCTGGCCCGGCCGAGTTGCGCCGGAGGCTGCGTTTCAAGCGCATGCCGTGCCTTATACAGACCCAGGTGCGCCTGGCCCGGCCAATGTCTGCTGCTGCTTCTGCTGCTTCTTCGTTGTTGGAGGCATTGGAGGAGGGGCCTGCTAGTTCGTTACAGCCCGAGGTGGGTGGACCATTAGTCCAGCCTTACCTCCAGGCCATGGTTGCCGGCCTTGCACTCATCGATTCATCGGTGGAGGAGAATGCTCGGTCAGGTGCAAGGCCGAGGTGCCTTTGCGCTGGCGTTGGTGGAGGAGCTCTTCCAATGTCCATCAGGGTGGGACTTGGCTTCGATGTACTGGGCGTTGAGGCTGATTGTGTTGTCCTAGACGTCGCAAGGAACTATTTTGGACTTGTGGAGGATGAGTTCCTTCATGTACGTGTTGGCGATGCTATTCAAACGATTCAGGATTTTGCACATGGAGATGAGCCTGATTCGAAATTCAGTGCAATTATGGTGGATCTTGACTCCCCTGAAGCTATTTGTGGTGTCAGTGCGCCGCCATTGGAGATGACCCATAGAAGCACCCTTCTTGCTGCACACAGAATTCTACATCATCATGGAGTGCTGGTACTGAATGTAATCCCTCCTGCTGCTGATGCATCCTTCTACAAAGGGCTGATTGATGTTCTTCACCAGGTTTTCTCTGAGTTATATGAAATAGATGTTGGTAATGGTGAAAATTTTGTTCTTGTTGCCAGAGTGTCACCAACTGGAAGCACCCTTCTTGATAGTTCAAGGCTCTTTCGGACGGAATTGAGGAAATTAACTGGGGATTTTTTGGAACGTATAAGAAAAGTTGAAATTCCAAGTTAGTATTGCTGTTTGAAGTCATGACCTATAGATAGGCTGTTCCAGACTTATATTTGGGTCTGATATATAGTGCTAAGGTCATGGCTATATTAGAATTTTGACAGTACTATTCTGATACCCAATCAAGAAAGCCTGTTTTTTGCATTACTACAGAACTGCTGGGTTTGCTTTTGTTATTTTGCTGCTAGTGCAAACTGAGCATTTGCTGCTGTACTTTAGATCATATCTGAGTGAGCAATACCTGAACTTCATATTGTCTTCCGAGGATGAATACTTTAGGAGGAGCGACGATTTTTTGAAAATCAATGATGGAAAGTGCCGGGGTAAAGAACTCTGGCAAGTTCGCTTCAATCCAGGAGCTGTGGAATACCAATTTTTTTTGGAAGTTCACTACCAGTTAATGGTTAATTCCACATGTTGACAAGCTTAGGCAGCGATTCAGGGTGCAACCAGATCAACTAAGTTACATGAGATGCTCTTTATCCTTCATCAACTGATAGGTGCATATGTTCATGAAGATTGTGCTGTCCTGCTAACCATTGTACGACAGTAAAGTGTTCGTCATGACACTAGTAGATATAATTCGAAATTTATTTATGTGCCAGAATTCTATTTTTAGCCATTTGACACTTCGTTTTTCTTTACGTTCCGACGAGCAGTAATTTTGTTTTACTCTCAAGAAGAATTATGGTGTAGGGATTTAGCTCAAAGCAGAATACATCAAATGACATCACTACTTAATTACATATTCAGTTGTTTCAAATTTAGCCTTGTTATTAGATTATATCATATTATATGTCAATTGGCTTTTATGGGGTATAAAAATGATCTTTAAATATGCTTCTAAGGTTGCCTTGTTCAGTAAACTCGTCTACAGCGTGATTTGAGTAACACAATCTATAGCATATGCAATTGATCTCTCCTTTTCCCCCATTTGCTTTTAGGTTGGAATTGATGTCAGTTTGGTTTGAACGAGAAA
The DNA here is from genome assembly GCF_002162155.2 of Triticum dicoccoides. NCBI lineage: Eukaryota > Viridiplantae > Streptophyta > Magnoliopsida > Poales > Poaceae > Triticum > Triticum dicoccoides. Next base: position 200,438,570 of record NC_041393.1, on the reverse strand, counting down.
AAGAGTGGTTACCAATTATTTAGCTGGGCAGGAAACTTTCTGCTTACCTAGATGGCTAGATGGTGGGGTCAACTTTATTCAAATCAAGCTTCTTGGATGAGCAGCATCCATATGTTTATCTGCTGTGATGTGTACAGCAATTAAACGACGAATCTGTCGCGGAAGAAATGCCAAAATGCGAGCAAATGATTTCATCAGTTGGAGAGAGTTCATAAACAGATGTTTCGGTGGAGTACTCTACCGTTGAACATGCCTAGTGGCCTGAATATTTCAACCAATTCACCAACGATGTGTTCAGACATCTCACATGTTGTTGATTTTGTCAGAACCCAATATGTCGCCACTATTGCTTTTTCTCGGTTCGAACTCCATGTAGTTTGGTTATTTCGATTAAAAAACGCCGGGTTAAACTAGGGGTAAGGGAATCTTGTCTAATTCACAACTAGATGTTTTTTAAGGATGTCACATCTAAGCTCTCACAAATATATAATGCAGCAATAAGAAACAAAAAAAACTAGGAAAAAAATTAGACCACAAACAGAATGAAAATCAACGCCATCCCCAAATAGGATATTGGAGCCGGCCATAAAATTTTACAGTTTGTCTAATTCACTCTAGATGTTTTTTAAGGATGTCACATTTAAGCTCCCACAAATATATAATGCAGCACAAAAAAAACTAGAACAAAAAAATAGACCACAAACAGAGTGAAAATCAGTTTAGATGCGACATAGTTATGTTACATCTAGATGTGTCATAGACAGACCCAAAATCTTATCCATCAAACGCCAGCTCCTTTCTTAATTAAGAGTTAAAAGCATTGGGGTCCTAGAACTTGCTTAGGATGTGATGATTTGGTCCTACAACTTGCAAAATGACCCTACCCAGTCCCACAACTTGCATCCAATGTGCAACTTTGGTCCTGGACCAATCATAGTGCGACAACTGGACTCCTCGGGCCCGAGCTGGTCAGCGCGCATTTTTGCAAATACCCCTGCCTTTCCTTGTAATCAACCCGCACTCACTAAAACACCTGGAATAATTGTTTTGGAGACCACGGTCGCTTGCCCCCCATTGCAGACAAACAACAGTACTCGTCGCCCAACCCCCTCTCTGTTCTTGCTCTCTACTCACAGGCTTCCTCCTTCTCGCCGCCGTCCAGCAAGTCGCCGCCACCTGTGCTAACAACACATTTATTCAACCAACAGACGAAATATACTACTAATTGTATATTGAAAACATCAGCAGCAACAACAAACAGGGCTGGGGGTGCAACAGAAGCAGTAAGCAGGCCAGAAGAGTAAAGACGCATCCCTCTCTTCCAAACCAAACATCAGCGACTTTGTTACAAAAGGGCTACCAAAAAAGAACAAGTGTATGCATCATACTAAATAAAGATCCTACTACACCAAGTGTACGCATCTAACTAACTGGATCAGTTAGACGTTACTATTTATTAAGCTGTGGAGATTGGCTGGCGGCTTGAACCAGATGGGTTCCTGACGGGGGAAACTCCAGCCAGCAAGTCGAAGTCCGATACTTGCGACCCTCTCTCCTACTTTGGGCTGCAGAGCGTGGCGACACATATTAGGGTATGGTGCATGGAGAGACGCATGGTACGCTGTGTACACACAGTTTTGCCTAATGAACGAAATTGCACTGCCATCATGATCCTTGTCGTCGGTTTTCTCTTGGTTAATCGGATAATTCAGTCCGAGAAACAGAGAGTGTGTACCAAGGCTACTTACCAGTCTCTAGTCAAAAATTCCTAAAGGCCCGGAGAAGCTGGTATCCCGCTCAAAGACCTTGCAGTGACTGTGATTGTATTCCGCGAAACAACACGTATGGTACGTGCGAACGATCATCAATCGTTTGCCGTCGTCTGATCGAGCCAAGAACCACCTGCAACTGCCATGTCGCTTTTCTTTGAAAGGTTCAGGGATTAGGAAGGGTAGGGACACTAGGCGACCTACAACATCATATCAAGTTGGAGTCAAATAACAAAGGGCTCGTACTGTAGTCAATCTTAAGAACGGCATTTTATGAGCATGAATATTTTTTCAGTAAATGTTGACAGTAATATAAGAAAGCCATCATGATATCATAGGAAAGTAACATACTGTTGTAAAAACCATTTGTAGCGATGACTGGAGTAGGCCAGCAATACGTCCAGCCAAAGAAGGAGTCCACAACATAAATGAAGCCCTTGTGTTCAATGACATGAGAGAACCATGGAGGATGTATGATCCTGCGATGGACGTGCAGATTTATCCACTTACCACGGTGACCTGTCAGAAAGGCGAGACCGCGGTTGAAGAACGCAATTAGCCTAAAGTCTTTATAATTCGCAAATCTTGTGGGCACTTGGCATATTACAACCTTGAGCAAATCAAACTTGGTATCATGTTGTCTACTGTAAGATTCCGAGTATTCTAGGCCGCGGTGCCAAGAGTATTCTAGGCCGCGGTGCCAAAGCAGTGCCGTGTTAATCGAAGGAAGGGGGATCAATCGCCGGGTGTAGACCTCCACGAGCATCCAGTTGCCGCGACCGTCGACGAGCACCATCCAAGACGTGTTCATGCCGACCCAATACATATCGTTAATGTAGTTGAGGGTGACATGGATCGGATCGTAGTCGAGGGGGTTGATGCTCGCCACCCTATGATCGTTATTCTGCGTGACACGCCGTTTCTGAAGATCAGGCGACATCAGCAAGCAAGGAGATGGCTTAAAAAGCTCCGGCCCGAGGGCTTTGAGTAAACAGTATAACCCCGACGAGCACGCGGCGAGTGGCATGGTACTGAGATTGTCCACACGCGAAACAATGAGCTTGATTACCTCTGTGAGGAGCGAATTCCAACCACTCTTTCGGCGGACACTGCTCAGTTCTGCCATTGTTAGTGCTTGGATTTTGGAAGAGGGGGAAGGCGCCTTAGCGGGGATGGAAGATTGGATGATTATGTGCGGGCGAAGATGGAGCGGCGAATATGTACCGTGGGAAGTGGACAGGTGATGATGACAACAGCACGCCGCTTGACTTACGAGACACATCCCAACAGCGTAGGGTCATATCGATGCCAGTCAACTTGCTTGAGTGATCACAATACTAGTATTCCCTACAGTACCTACTACTATGCCCTAGTTTGCATATAGTGGAGTAGGACTCTGCTCTACTACTAGCACCGGAGGAGTAGTATATTCTAAAATAGTTACAAACTTCAATGCCCGACCGTGGAACAACTACGAACCGCCATCAGTGCTAACCAATCCCCAGCAAATGTTTGCTGGGAGACATGGCAGTTGCAAATGCTCGCGACGCAATTACAATACGTGTGTAAGGGTGGCGGTTTTGTCAAATACTATGGCTTAAAAACAGGCCACCATCGGATCGAAATCTGACGGTTACATGGGATTCACCAGGATTGAGCTCGTGGTGAACAATCACCAGATATCATTACTAAAAAAAAGGGTTAAAACACCCGGGGCTATAACTTGCACCGACTGACCACTAACAATGATACTAACATAGTTGTAAGATGGTCAAAGAACGTGTCTACTAGGTGTTCGGAATTCTATGCAAACTAGCAAGATGCCCATGCATTGCACGGAACATCAATATGCATTTTTTCACAAAACTCCTGTTGTGATTGACCCATGCAGGAGTAATCCCATGTGTAAAAACTAATGGCATCTCGAGAATTTTATTGGAAAAATGGTATCTCGAGAATTTCATCGAAAAAATGATATCTTGAGAAAGATGAGAGCTAAGGTGAGGAGGAGTGGGGTGTGGTGGTGACTGGTGGTCGGACTGGGCGAAGGCATGGGGATGGACAGAGCCGGCAGCGGCCACCATGCCTGATTGTGACATACCACGCTCCATTCGGCGGGCACAACGTCCCCTACAGCCACTCCCTCCCGCGCTCCATTTGACGGGCGCAACGTCCCCTACAGCGACTCCCGTTTCATGGGCGGTCTGGTCGATGCCTGCAAGGTGCCCTGCGTCTAGAAGAGTTTCGGCTGTGAGAGGTACGTTGACCATCACTCGCTAGCGGAGCATAGTTCCACATGCGCGCATGCGCCCTGCTACTGCTATGAGTGCATGCCACCATTTGAGGGCTCGCCGGCGAGCCTCGTGCATCACCTCATCGCACCGTCCGTCACCCAGTACTGGCCCGCGGTGGTGAACATCAAGTACGAGATGTGCTACCAGTTCATCATGCCAGAGTCGCTGGAGGATCACCGCCGCCTACTAGTCGCAGAGGAGGACATCAACGTCTTGCTCTTGGCGTGGGCACCGACAAGGCCCGCGCAGGCCGCCGCCCCGTCTCTGTAGTGTGCGTCAGGGGCAACGTCGCTGACGGTGACACGAGGCCGGTGTATGGGTGCGTGCTCATCGTTACTGCTCCTCCAAAGGTACGAGGGCGCCCACACCGCCTCAATCACACTGACTGGGACTGTGCCGAGCTGCTCCGTTCCTGGCAATGTGGACATGGAAGATGCCTGGTGTGATTTTCACCCCAAGATGGTGCACGGGGACTCCAAGGAGGTTTATGCATTACCAAGTCAAATGTTCATCATTAGTCTTTACTCAATGTAATCCACTGTCTAAGCATGTGGAGACTTCTTATTTATATAGTATAGAACCTTCCATGCATGATCTTGCTCTATTAGAGTATCACGCTCGAATAAAAGTTTATCCATTTATGGTTTAGTCTAGAATCTTCCATGTATGCTTTTGCTCCATTAGAGTTCTCGCTTGCCAGTTATGAGATTAATTGAGAATTTTTACTACAGTAATGGTGAAAGACTTACAATGAACCATTTCTTACATCTCCTCTGCCCCCTTCCAAGTCATCCTGATTTAATCCCTTCGTTTAGATGTATAAGAGCATGGTTAATACTCCCTCCGTCCCATAATATAAGAATGTTTTTGACACTAGTGTAGTGTCAAAAACATTCTTATATTATGGGACAGAGGGAGTACTTAATATATAGCAAACTGTTGATAAGAAAGTGCCATGTCATCTATAGCCAACTTATAGCCAACATGTATAACAATTAGCTATGAGTATGTGCTACTTTATTAATACATGGCCCACTTTCCACTCTCACATAGTGCCTAGGAGCACGTGCTGCAGCTGGCTCTTGCATGAGAGCTCGCTTACATTCTCTCTCCTATCCTCTCTCCTCCAACTAAGCATTAGAAATATTACTTTACTTCTTACAGCCTGCTGACTGTACCTTATTGTACTCGCTCTAAGTCACCTTACGAAAACCAAATGATCCCAAAACACTTAGGCGCGGTGCATCAACTCCCACCTCGTTTCTTGTTTCTTGACATATCAACCAATAAGAGATGTGGGGCGTGCATGTTTTTAATGACTCAAGACTACCAAACACGGCATGCAGTGGTTAGTTCATTGCATGCAATGCTATTAATTAACAAATAAACATTAAGTTCTCTCATTAGGCATGTTAACTGATAAAATCTTAGTGCATGTCAACAAAAGTTATATAATTTTTGGTGACATGCATAAACATTTCATTAGTTAAATTTATGGTCAAAATTTGACACAGATTACAATGGGGACCAATAAACCAGGATGGAGGTAGTAGTTATGGGATTACATGGGGGAGTAATAAACCACGACGGAGGTAGTACTAGTGTAGAGGGCGGCGCGGCACGGGAGTCTCTCCCCGCTCGTGGCGCGGCAGTAAAGCTGTCATATCACAAAACCCCACCACTCTCAGTAATAAGTGGCCTGGTAAAATAAACGGACAAGAAACAATCACATCCCTCGGTATTTTTTGCATTTCGTCTCTCTGCATTTACTTTGTCCGGTTCATCTCGCACACTCGATCCCTAGCTACTACTCCTAGTATCCCTAGCTACTACTCCTAGGGCTAGTTCTTTTGGCGGCTTAAAATATAAGCCATCTCTTCCCCAGCTTTTCCCATAAGGCGCCTCACTCATTCATTTGGGCTTCTAAACTAAGTATTTCTGAGATTACTAATCTAGAAGCCTAAAAGAACTGGCCCCTGGTACTCCTAGTAGTAGTACTCAAGTTGGAATTCCAATTGCATGGCACAAATTGTTAGGCAAAAAATTTGATACAGGGTGTAGGAAGCGGTTTGGGAATTTGCATGCCTTCCTGACCAGTGAGATACTCTGTACAAAGTATGATAGAGAAATAACCATAGAGAAGGAAGCTAAATGTAAACAATCAAATGAGCATTTTTGCATTTCTTTTGCATTGAATCGTTTCACAAGCTTAACTAGTGCTGTTTTTCTACTTTTACAAAAACCGTATCGTAATGTTAAAACGTGCATTTGCACGTACATAAGTAATAGTAGTAGCACAGTCTGCAAGCATATATATATATATATATATATATATATATATATATATATATATATATAGAGAGAGAGAGAGAGAGAGAGAGAGAGAGAAGTGTAGTGCGTTATATAGTTAAGTTTGTGCTATATGCACGTACTTACAAAATGCATACGGATACACAAGGTTTCCAAACTTTTCCTTTTACATACTTAATTAAGGACGCTAATAATTCCCGAACGTTTGGGATTTATCATTTGCATCCCAAAACTAATTAGATCGCCTTACGAAACTAAGTTATTCCTAATAAAAGCCACGACGCTCGCAGGAGCGCTTGCGGCGCGCCACGAGTGCCCTGGTGCACGGCTGTTTCCCAGCACGCCAACACAACGCCTCTTCCTCAGTCTCGCAACTCGTGAGGTGCTGATTGGCGGCTTGCCGGCGGGCGAGCGCGATCTCACCGGTGTGGTGATCCGGCGCCAACAGGTACTCCTCCTCGCTGGAAGTGTGCACCCAGTCCATGTACCACCAAGCGTAGAATAGGTGCTTGGGGCCGAATGCACTCAGGGCTTTGGCACGGGCGTCCTCCGCCACCCTCACGGCCCTCGCACGAGCCTTTTGCCAAAGAGAAAATTGCCTGACTCTCTCGTACGCGACATAGGCTTGCCAGGCAGGCCTTGCGGCGCGTGTCGGTGTCAAAACAGATAGATTTCAGGTAGGGGGTCCCAAGCTATGTGTCTGAGGATCGATGGTAACAAGGGACAATAGGGACACGATGTTTACCCGGGTTTGGGCCCTCTTAAAGGAGGTAAAACCCTACGTCCTCCTTGATTGTATTTAAAGAGTATAGGGGTTACAAGAGTTGATCTACCTCGAGATCATAATGGCTAAACCCTATCTGTCTAGCCTATGATTATTCTGATAGCCTCTACGGATTAAACCCTTCATTTTATATGCACACCAGAGGGTTCTAGGGTTGTACAGAGTTGGCTTGCAGAGGAAGGAAACATTACACCCGGACACCAAACTTGTCGTTCTATGCACATAGGAGTCCTACCCGCACATGGGAGATAGCCTTCTGCTTTATCTTGACGACCCATTAGTCCGACCCATATCAAATAGACCGGACACCCGAGGACCCCCTAATCCAGGACTCCCTCAGTAGCCCCTGAACCAGTCTTCGATGACAATGTGTTCGGCACACGGATTATCTTCGGCATTGCAAGGCGGGTTCCTTCTCCTGAATACTTTAAGTTAGCCTCCTGCATAAAGGAACTGTGTCCGGCTCTGCATAATCAATACAACCCTTAGCAACGAAGGCAAGACGTCAAAATAGGAACAGTGTCTTTTACTGACAACTTTTTCGGCGAAGCATCACACTTGATTCTTTAACATTTCAAACCGTTTTCACGCCTCCCATTTCGCGTTTCAAGGTCTAGCTTCCATTGGCACGTCTCGTCAAAACAGAGACCATGCCCGCCCTTTACGGGATTCTCATCAATATGGTTTGGGTAATCCAACTGCACCTTACGCACGATCTCATTGGGAATAGGCAAGGTTTATGGCCTGAGAGGGGGACGTTTGGTATTTTCATCTTCTATAAGAGGATAAAGATCCCTCCTTTTTCTTCATGCCTTCATCTAGCTTCCATCTCCCAATCTCCAAGCTCCAGCACCCACAACTCCGACCTTCTCCACCACTGCCACCCTCCCCAGCAATGGCCGGGTCTGGTTCCAAGGGCAAGTGGGAGGCCTCCTCCGTCACCGAAAAGGACATCAAGGGTATCCGGAGCGCGGGTTATCTATCCGCGGACATAGCGCATAGGATTCCAGACAAAGATCGGGTCATTCCTACTCCAGGGCCTAGTGAAAGGGTTGTGTTCATCCCCCATTTCCTTCGGGGGCTAGGATTTCTCCTCCACCCCTTCGTCCGGGGTCTTATGTTTTTCTACGGGCTAGATTTCCACGATCTAGCCCCAAATTCTTTCCTCCACATATCGGCTTTTATAGTCGTGTGTGAGGCTCTTCTCCGCATCCCCTCACACTTCGGCTTGTGGCTCAAGGTCTTCAATCTAAAGCCAAAGGTGGTCAACGGAAAGCATGCGGACTGTGGCGGGGCTATGGTAAGCAAGCTCCCCAACACCGTCTGGCCCAAAGGGGCATTCATAGAGACAGTCAAGGTATGACAGCAGGAGGGGTTCTACATCACCGAACCCCACGACGCCAACTGGGCGGCCACGCCTGACTTCAGATCCGTACCCCCCATGAGACTCACCTCATGGACCGCTAAGGGCCTTGATTGGGGGTCCAAACCGGAGGTGCAGATGCTACAGAAACGCATCTCCAACATGTTGGGTGCAAACACTGGTCTCACAAACGTGATTCAAGTGATGCTCTTCCGCCGCACCCTTCCCTGCCAACTTCGAGCCTCCCCCATGTGGGAGTTCAATCCGGAGGAGCCACGGAGCCCGAAGCGCTTCTTCGGCACCATGCACGAAGATATATGGAAGCACCTCTTCAAGGCTCAGAAAAAGTGGCCGAAGAAGACTGAAGACATCGGGCTCGACATCGAGAACCCGACCACGACGGTAAGCATAATCTTTCCAAAGACCTATACGGTCAATATTTCAGATATAATAAAGGTTATATTGCATGTTTTCTGTACAGGGCTGGATGGCAAAGGCGGAGCGGATCAACTGTCTGGCACCGCTTCCTAAGAACCTGACCACACCCGAGCTGATGGAGATGCTAGTCCCAATGCCCTATCAGGCGCCTGAGAAGAAAACCAAGAATAAGAAAGGCAAGGAGGCCAAGGGCGGCCCCCGCCACAAAGGTCCTTTGGAAACAGTGTTCGGAGAGACCGAAGCCCTCTCTTCCCACAAGGGAGATGAGGAAGAAGAGGAGGAGGAGGTGGAAAGCGACTTCCCCCATAAGGGGAGGAAGAAGAAGAGGGCGGCCTCCGAAGATCCGGAGGAAGAGGCGCCCAAAAGAGGGAAGCTGACCCTCTCGGACAGTAAGGACTCAGAGTCCGAACTAGTCCCCAAGAAACCCCCCAGGGTGAAGCTCCAGGCCGAATTGTAAGTATTTAGAAACTTACTATTTATCTTTGGTCAACCTGCTTCCATTATATAAGTTATTTT
>NC_041393.1:200376039-200428882 GCF_002162155.2 Triticum dicoccoides | reverse complement strand
CTCTCGCAAACTCTGGCAGAGAGTGACACACTGCCACGAGCCCCCTCACCTATCACCATGGAGGACACCAAGGTGTCATCCCGAAGGACCTCTCCTGGCCGAGAGGGGGCGGACGAGGCCATCGAGAGAGCACCTGAGGTTAATACCTTGGTCGCTGAAGACCTAGGGGAGGCGACCCTTATGACAACCGACGGTGGGGAACCCCAACAATCCGGTCCCCAGCCGAACACTGTTCCGGAGACAAGCATGGCTCCGGGATCGGATAAGCAGCCCCCTTCGAAAGAGAGGGGGAGCACCAGCTCCATCGGCGGCCTCCATTAATTTGGAGGCGCCCAACGCTATGGAGGAAGCACTGCAAAGTGCTTTCGTCATGGAGGAGCACCACACCCTGATGGGTGTGGTTATGGAGAAGGTTTAGGCTGCTAAAAACAGACTGAACGAAGCCTTCTGCGGCCTACTGACAGGCTTTAAGGTATGTGACGTAATGTTCTAAAAAAATTCATATAGAAGAATAAACCTGTGTACAGACAGTAGCCCCTAATGCTCTGTCCGGTTTGACAGAAACCGGACAAAGGATCCACATAGTATTCGGGAGAGTAACATACTGTGCTATTACTGTAACAAACCTCTATGTTGGCGGCAACCGCCCATGCCGCAGAAGTTTCCAAACTCACTCGGAAGCTTCAGGTGGCAGATGAGGAACTTGACCACATTTGCAAGCAGTTCGACGAGACACAAGGTATGCGTACGTGATACGTCTCCAATGTATCTATAATTTATGAAGCATTCATGCTATTTTATTATCTATTTTGAATGATTATGGGCTTTATTATACACTTTTATATTACTTTTGGGACTAACCTATTAACCGGAGGCCCAGCCCATATTGCTGTTTTATTGCCTGTTTCAGTATTTCGAACAAAAGGAATATCAAACGGAGTCCAAACGGAATGAAACCTTCGGCAGCGTGATTTTTGGAAAGATTATGATCCAGGAGACTTGGAGTGCAAGCCGGGGGGTCATCGAGGAAGCCACGAGACAGGGGGGCGCACCCACCCCCCTGGGCGCGCCCTACCCTTTCGTGGGCCCCTCGAGGCTCCCCCGACCGACTTCTTTCGCCTATATAAGCCTACGTACCCTAAAAACATCGAATATCAAGATAGATCGGGAGTTCCGCCGCTGCAAGCCTCTGTAGCCACCAGAACCCTCTCGGGAGCCCTTCCCGGCACCCTACCGGAGGGGGGATCCTTCACCGGTGGCCATCTTCATCATCCCGGCGCTATCCATGATGAGGAGGGAGTAGTTCACCCTCGGGGCTGAGGGTATGTACCAGTAGCTATGTGTTTGATCTCTCTCTCTCGTGTTCTCTCTCGTGTTCCCTCTATGGCAGATCTTGATGTATCCCGAGCTTTGCTATTGTAGTTGGATCTTATGATGTTTCTCCCCCTCTACTCTTTTGTAATGGATTGAGTTTTCCCCTTTGAAGTTATCTTATCGGATTGAGTCTTCTAATGATTTGAGAACACTTGATGTATGTCTTGCCGTGCTTATCTGTGGTGACAATGGGATATCATGTGCCACTTGATGTATGTTTTGGTGACCAACTTGCGGGTTCCGCCCATGAACCTATGCATAGGGGTTGGCACACGTTCTTGTCTTGACTCTCCGGTAGAAACTTTGGGGCACTCTTTGAAGTACTTTGTGTTGGTTGAATAGATGAATCTGAGAGTGTGTGATGCATATCGTATAATCATGCCCATGGATACTTGAGGTGACAATGGAGTATCTAGGTGACATTAGGGTTTTGGTTGATTTGTGTCTTAAGGTGTTATTCTAGTATGAACTCTATGATAGATTGAGCGGAAAGAATAGCTTCATGTTATTTTACTACGAACTCTTGAATAGATAGAACAGAAAGGATAACTTTGAGGTGGTTTCGTACCCTACCATAATCTCTTCGTTTGTTCTCCGCTATTAGTGGCTTTGGAGTGACTCTTTGTTGCATAATGAGGGATTGTTATATGATCCATCTATGTTATTATTGTTGAGAGAACTTGCACTAGTGAAAGTATGAACCCCAGGCCTTGTTTCCTATCATTGCAATACCGTTTACGCTCACTTTTATCATTAGTTACCTTGCTGTTTTTATATTTTCAGATTACAAAAACCCATATCTACCATCCATATTGCACTTGTATCTTCATCTCTTCGCCGAACTAGTGCACCTACACAAGTTACCATTGTATTGGGTGTGTTGGGGACACAAGAGACTCTTTGTTATTTGGTTGCAGGGTTGTTTGAGAGAGACCATCTTCATCCTATGCCTCCTACAGATTGATAAACCTTAGGTCATCCACTTGAGGGAGATTTGCTACTGTCCTACAAACCTATGCACTTGCAGGCCCAACAACGTCTACAAGAAGAAGGTTGTGTAATAGACATCAAGCTCTTTTCTGGCGCCGTTGCCAGGGAGGTGAGTGCTTGAAGGTATATCTTTAGATCTTGCAATCGAATCTTTTTGTTTCTTGTTTTATCACTAGTTTAGTTTATAAAAGAAATCTAAAAAAATGGAGTTAAGTTTGTCTCATACGCTTCATCTTTTTAATACCTTTCGTGAGTATGATGAAAAGGAAAATTGTGCTCAAGTGCTAGAAGAAGAAATATATAAAATGTTTGGCACTAAATATTTGTATGATGAGCATGATTGCAATGTTATTAGTATGAATTCTTTGAATACCCATGATGCTAATGATATGCAAACTCACAAGCTTGGGGATGCTATGTTTGATGAATATGATATTTTTTGTCCCCCAAGTTTTGATGAGAATATTTATTATGATGAAAGCACGCCTCCTATTTATGATGATTATATTGATGAAAGTGGGTTTGGAAGAGTGTCAACTTTAGGTAGTATTGATCCCACTATTTTGGAGGATATTGAATCTTATTGTGATGAATATGAAAGTGGATTTGGAAGAGTGTCAACTTTATTTAGTGATGATTCCACTATTTTGGAAGAGGTTCCAATTGATTATGAGAACAAAGTTGCTATCTATGATGATTACTGTGATGACTTGTATGCTATTAAGAATAATGATAACCATGAAACTTGTCATCATGATTTTAGTTTTCAATTGGATTATGCCTCACATGATAATTATTTTGTTGAGTTTGCTCCCACTACCATTCCGAATGAGAAGAATTTTGTTTATGTGGAGAGTAGTAAATTCTCTATGCTTGTAGATCATGAAAAGAATGCTTTAGGTGCTGGTTATATGGTTGAATTCATTCATGATGCTACTGAAAATTATTATGAGAGAGGAACATATGCTTGTAGGAGTTGCAATAATGTCAAGTTTCCTCTCTATGTGTTGAAAATCTTGAAGTTATGCTTGTTTTGCCATCCTATGCTAGTTGATTATTGTTCCCATAAGTTGTATGCTCACAAAATCCCTATGCATAGGAAGTGGGTTAGACTTAAATATGCTAGTCATATTCTTCATGATGCTCTCTTTATGTTTCAATTCTTATCTTTTATGTGAGCATCATTTCATCATGCCTAGCTAGGGGCGTTAAACGATAGCGCTTGTTGGGAGGCAACCCAACTTTATTTTTGTTCCTTGCTTTTTGTTCCTGTTTAGTAATAAATAATTCATCTAGCCTCTGGTTAGATGTGGTTTCATGTTTTAATTAGTGTTTGTGCCAAGTAGAACCTTTGGGAAGACTTGGGTGAAGTCTTTATGATCATGCTGTGAAAAACAGAAACTTTAGCGCTCACGAGATTAGCTGCCATTTTTTACTGGAGAGTGATTTTAGGTTGATTATTTTTTAAGATGATTAATAGATAAATTCCTCAGGTCCACCAATTTATTTCAGAATTGTTTGAGTTCCAGAAGTGTACGTTTGATACAGATTACTACAGACTGTTCTGTTTTTGACAGATTCTGTTTTCATTGTGTTGTTTGTTTATTTTGATGAATCTATGGCTAGTATGTAAGGGTATGAAACATATATAAGTTGGAATACATTAGGTTTAACACCAATATAAATTAAGAATGAGTTCATTACAGTACCTTAAATTGGTGGTTTGTTTTCTTTTACTAACGGAGCTTACGAGTTTTGTCTTGAGTTTTGTGTGGTTGAAGTTTTCAAGTTTTGGGTAAAAGATTCGATGGACTATGGAATAAGGAGTGGTAAGAGCCTAAGCTTGGGGATTCCCAAGGCACCCTAAGGTAATATTCAAGGACAACCAAGAGCCTAAGCTTGGGGATGCCCCGGATGGCATCCCCTCTTTCGTCTTCGTTCATCGGTAACTTTACTTGGAGCTATATTTTTATTCACCACATGTTATGTGTTTTGCTTGGAGCGTCATTTTATTTTGTTAGTATTTGCTTGCTGTTATTTATAATAATGTTTTGCATCTCTATATTCAAGAAAAATGTCAAGGATAGCCTTTACCATGCTTGTTTTGCAAGTATACATGTTGCTGTTTGAAAACAGAAAGTTTACCGCTGTTGCAAAAATTCCCTAGAAAAGTCAGAGAGTGATATAATGTTGAATCTTTTTGCATAATGAGATATGATAAACCTTCTACAGCGTAGTATTTTTCTTGTAATTTTTGGAGTTAGTGAAGTATGATGAATCTTGCATTCTTTACAGACTATACTGTTTTGGCAGATTGCTGTTATGTTTGCATTGTTTGCATATGCTTGCTTGTTTAATGATTCTATTTGAGGATAGGAGTATTAAATATGCACAGATATTTAGTATGAAATGTTGAATAATAATGTTAGTAATTTGTTACAGTAGAAAATGATAAGGTTTTGCATTGGTTTATACTAACCTATCTCACAAGTTCTTGTTGAGTTTGGTGTGGATGAAGTTTTTGAGAAATAAAGAAACCATGATATGAGAGGAATTAAGGAGACACAAAAGCTCAAGCTTGGGGATGCCCAAGGCACCCCAAGATAATATTTCAAGAAGTCTCAAGCATCTAAGCTTGGGGATGCCCCAGTAGGCATCCCACCTTTCTTTTTCAACAACTATCGGTTAGTATCGGTTGAACCTAAGTTTTTGCTTCTTCACATGAGTTGTGCTATCCTTGCAATGTCATTTTATTTTGCCTTGATTGCTGTTCAAATACAATACCAAGATCTTAAATTCTTAAATGAGAGAGAGTCTTCACATAGTTGCATAATTATTTAACTACTCATTGATCTTCACTTATATCTTTTTGGAGTAGTTTGTCACTTACTCGTGTGCTTCACTTATATCCTATGAGTAAATGGTTGAATGAGTTGAATGTCATAAATCTGAAATTATATATGTTTCATTTGCTTATCCCATGGGGAGTAATGACTTCACATCTAAGAAGTAGAGGTTGTAAATTTATTGACGGTTAGCAAGCATTGTATTGGTCATTTGAACAATTCATGAAAGAATATTGAAGGAAGAGAGATTTCACATATAAATATATTATCATAGCCATCTTTTATAATTGTGAGCACTCATTAAGTATGACATGCTAAAGAGTTGATGTTGGACAAGGAAGACAACGTAATGGGTTATGTTTTCTCACATCTCAGTTAAAGTATATTGTCATGGATCATTCAAACATGTTGAGCTTGCCTTTCCCCCTCATGCTAGCCAAAATTCCTTGCACCAAGTAGAGATACTACTTGTGCTTCCAATTATCCTTAAACCCAGTTTTTGCCTTGAGTGTCAACTATACCTACCTATGTGCGGTATTTACCTGCCGTTCCAAGTAAATTTGCATGTGCCAAACTCTAAACCTTCAAATTATAATCTGTTTTGTATGCCCGAATTGCTCATGTAGCAACTAGGGGCTGTCAGAGTCTTCCATGCTAGGTGGGTTATTCTCAAGATGAGTGGACTCCGCTCATCATTCACGAGAAAAATGGCTGGTAACCGGGATGCCCAGTCCCATGATCAAAAAGATCAAAATTAAATAAAAAATAATTGCAAACAGAACTCCCCCAGGTTTGATGTTAGTTGGAGGCACACGTTGTTTTGGGCAAGCCATGGATTGATGATTTTTGGTGGAGGGGGAGTAAAAACTTTTACCATTCTGTTTGGGAACCGCCTATAATGTATGTAGTATGGAAGATATTGGGAACTCTTGGTTGTTATGTTGACATTGAGATCAAACCTCTCAAAATTATTTATCTCTATTTCAAAATCGAGCTCTGGCATCTCTGCAAATCCCTACTTCCCTCTGCGAAGGGCCTATCTTTTCCTTTATGTCTTTTACTTTATGCAAGAGTCAAGGTGATCTTCACCTTTCCCTTTTTCATTTTATCCTTTCGCAAGCACTTTGTGTTGGGGTGATCCTGATATATATATATATATATATATATATATATATATATATATATATATATATATATATATATCCAATTGGATGTAAGTTAGCATGAACTATTATTGTTGACATCACCCAAAGGTGAATATGTTTGGAGGCAACACTATAAGCCCCAATCTTTCTTTGTGTTCAATTAAAACTTTTGACCCATTAGTATTGTGTGAGTGTTAGCAGTTGTAGAAGACTATATGATAGTTGAGTATGCGAAGTTTGCTAAATCAAAGCTCTGACATAGACCGTTCCTGAAAATAGGATGAATTGCAATTGTTTGATGAATACGAATGAAGTTTGCTAGTTTTTAAGAAACTTTATGGTCTATGCTTTAACATGTGAATAGCTTGTTACTTGATTATGAATAGTTTTATGAGATGAACTACTGTTATGACATATATTGATGCTAGTAAAGGTGATTGAAAGTATCATTGATCAAACTTGTGCACCTCTAGCATTCACACTTCATAAATTCTTTCTTTTATCATTTACCTACTAGAGGACGAGCAGGAATTAAGCTTGGAGATGCTGATACGTCTCCAACGTATCTATAATTTATGAAGCATTCATGCTATTTTATTATCTGTTTTGAATGATTATGGGCTTTATTATACACTTTTATATTACTTTTGGGACTAACCTATTAACCGGAGGCCCATCCCATATTGCTGTTTTATTGCCTGTTTCAGTATTTCGAACAAAAGGAATATCAAACGGAGTCCAAACGGAATGAAACCTTTGGCAGCATGATTTTTGGAAATATTATGATCCAGGAGACTTGGAGTGCTAAGCCGGGGGGTCTTCGAGGAAGCCACGAGACAGGGGGGCGCACCCACCCCCACTGGGCGTGCCCTACCCTCTCGTGGGCCCCTTGAGGCTCCCCCGATCGACTTCTTTCGCCTATATAAGCCTACGTACGCTAAAAACATCGAATATCAAGATAGATCGGGAGTTCCGCCGCCGCAAGCCTCTGTAGCCACCAGAAACCTCTCGGGAGCCCTTCCCGACACCCTGCCGGAGGGGGGATCCTTCACCGGTGGCCATCTTCATCATCCCAGTGCTATCCATGACGAGGAGGTAGTAGTTCACCCTCGGGGCTGAGGGTATGTACCAGTAGCTATGTGTTTGATCTCTCTCTCTCTCTCTCGTGTTCTCTCTCGTATTCCCTCTATGGCACGATCTTGATGTATCCAGAGCTTTGCTATTGTAGTTGGATCTTATGATGTTTCTCCCCCTCTACTCTCTTGTAATGGATTGAGTTTTCACCTTTGAAGTTATCTTATCGGATTGAGTCTTCTAATGATTTGAGAACACTTGATGTATGTCTTGCCGTGCTTATCTGTGGTGACAATGGGATATCATGTGCCACTTGATGTATGTTTTGGTGACCAACTTGCGGGTTCCGCCCATGAACCTATGTATAGGGGTTGGCACACGTTCTTGTCTTGACTCTCCGGTAGAAACTTTGGGGCACTCTTTGAAGTACTTTGTGTTGGTTGAATAGATGAATCTGAGATTGTGTGATGCATATCGTATAATCATGCCCACGGATACTTGAGGTGACAATGGAGTATCTAGGTGACATTAGGGTTTTGGTTGATTTATGTCTTAAGGTGTTATTCTAGTATGAACTCTATGATAGATTGAGTGGAAAGAATAGCTTCATGTTATTTTACTACGAACTCTTGAATAGATAGAACAGAAAGGATAACTTTGAGGTGGTTTCATACCCTACCATAATCTATTCGTTTGTTCTCCACTATTAGTGGCTTTGGAGTGACTCTTTGTTGCATGTTGAGGGATTGTTATATGATCTATCTATGTTATTATTGTTGAGAGAACTTGCACTAGTGAAAGTATGAACCCTAGGCCTTGTTTCCTATCATTGCAATACCGTTTACGCTCACTTTTATCATTAATTACCTTGCAGTTTTTATATTTTCAGATTACAAAAACCCATATCTACCATCCATATTGCACTTGTATCTTCATCTCTTCGCCGAACTAGTGCACCTATACAATTTACCATTGTATTGGGTGTGTTGGGAACACAAGAGACTCTTTGTTATTTGGTTGCAGGGTTGTTTGAGAGAGACCATCTTCATCCTACGCCTCCTACGGATTGATAAATCTTAGGTCATCCACTTGAGGGAAATTTGCGACTGTCCTACAAACCTGTGCACTTGCAGGTTCAATAACGTCTACAAGAAGAAGGTTGTGTAGTATACATCAGTACGATGTTTAAAAATTTATTTTTATGTCAGTAGTGATATGCATATTGAGATGTTGACTCATAGAATGCTTTGATTATGAGCATAGTGGGTGCAGCTGAGGTCGAGACCCTCAAAGGCGCCCTCGCCCAGGCCAAGAAAGAGGCGGAGGCAAATAAGGCAGCCACTGATAAAGCGGCTGCTGAGCTATAGGCCGAACAAACTGCCCGTCGCCAACACGAAGCTCGGGTGGCCGAGGTCGATCAGGAGGTGAAGGATGCCATCAGCAAATGCGAAACTTTGGAGAAGAAGACCTCGGCCCAGTCCTCCAAGCTTGCCAAGGCTCTCCAGGACGCCAAAGTGGCGCGGAGCGAATCCCGGGGTGCTCGTGAAGAGATCCACCAGGCGAGGCACATAGCGGCAGGTAAAGCCTTTCTTTTGCAGAGTATCTTTGGAGGTTAGAGGTACGATTTGCTCACACGAATGTGGAGTTCTCCAGGCGCGTTTACGGATCTACTGAAGAGTGCCACTGATGCCGCGCAGTTCTTCCAAGCCCAGGAGGGGAACTCGATTGAGAAGCTGTTCTGGTCACAATTTCTAGCGTCAGAACACCCGACGGCGCTGAACGACCAACTAAAGCAGCTGGTAGAGCTACATAGGGTGGCAGGTTTGGCTATGAAGGACCTAATAGTCCAACTTTGGCCAACCGAGCCGATCCCTTGCAGCTACTTTGGTTTGGTGGCACGGCTTGTCGATGCGCGACCATGGATTGATGCCGTGAAGTTCTCGACCTGCATAGAGGATGCCCCGATGGCCTTTGCCCGCGTCAAAATGCAATGGGCAAAGATGAAGGCAACTGAAGTGGCAACCGCAGGCCCACCCGAGGGCAAAGATCATCGGAAGTCGGAGAGGTACTTTGACGACGTCCTAGAAGGAGCCCGGGAGATAGAGGGCCAATGTTCGAAGGACATAATATTTGATTAGACGTGTTCGAGTTATACAAACTATGTTGTGAACCCATGCTATTATATATCTATGTTTGGGCCTTCTATTCGAGCGACTTTTTCTCCTGTGCGGCTGTTTATTGTTATATTTTTGAAAGTTGCCAGTCGTCGGCTTTGGCCCCCATGTAGATGCTACAGGGGTGTTCGAGAGAACACGAGACCATACTTTATCCAATGTCTTGGTCCGTAAAGGAGGTGTCCGCGAGGTGAACCAGGCAATCGGACTATGCGGCTTTATTACTTTCACTTAGCAAGAGGAGTTTGATCGTGGAGCTAAGTACTAGCCCCTTGTGCGTGTGCGGCTATCCGGGCTATGGTGCCTTTTTCACGCGGCTGGACGAAGACCAGCCCCTCGTATAACACGGGGGAATCGCTAACGATTTGTAGTATAAATACTAAGTCGCCGAATCGCCGACCAACTCTCGCCTATCATGACAGTCAGTTTTCGTCTTTCTCTACTGAGGTACTTGACCGGATGAATGAGAAATACAATTGCAGTAGTTCTCCCTTTACTACCTTAGCCGAATGAGCAGAACGTAAGGTGGTAAGCACAGGAGCCGGGCAACCCAACTATAGACCCAAGACATGATTCGGAGCCGATGCATATAATGCAATATCCGGGACGCTGAAGAGCTCCCTATAGGTGTTCGGACTTGAAATGTGCAGGGCTGAATACAACCCCCAGTGTTAAGGCCGGACTAAAGCACGTGTGGCAGTCTAAGGTAGGGAGGGAACACAAATGATAATAAACATAAAATGACTGCCAAACAAAGTGGTGATCAACTGTTTCCTTTATACCTTGATTAATATGTCAAGCCGTGTTGTTACAGATAATGCCATGAATATCGAGGCCATTTTACATGCCAAAAGTTTACAGAAGGGAAAGGTTTAGACAGGGCCTAAAAAGTAGTGGTTTGAAGATCCCAATGGTGCCCTGCCACACGTCTTCACTATTTCTCCTTGGTACGAAATCCTTTGAGAGGAGGAGTCGATGGTCGTCTGCAAGAAAGAGGGACCTTGAAAAGAGCCCCGTACAACCATAGATCAGGTAGGTTTTTTAACAAACCAAGAGTAGAAAAAAATATTTGAGGTTGGAATAGGGTCAAGCCGTACTATGGACCTTTTTTGTAGTGTGCCTTCGGCACTACCCATGGTATTTTAAGTGCGTAGTTATGTATGTGCGGTGTGTATGCCGCAACCTTATGGGGCGATCGACGGAGGCCAAACTGCTATTCAAGCTCTGGCTCTACTGAGCTACCGCATTGTAATGCGGATCAGACTCGCTTAGCAGTGTCATGGGTCTTGATGACCGATGAGCTGTTCGGCTTGATGAGGCCGTCTTGTACTTCGGCTGCTAGGGTCACGGTATGCTCCTTAGTACGGAGGGAGCTCTCCATATTGCCATTTACTGTGATGACGCATAGAGGTCTAGGAATTTTGAGCTTCAGATAAGCATAGTGCAGGACTGCATTAAAGCAGGTGAAAGCAGTTCGTCCGAGCAATGCATGATAACCACTGCCAAAAGGGATGATCTCGAAGATCAATTCTTTGCTTCAGAAGTTGTCTGGAGAGCCGAATACTACTTCCAGTGTTAGTGAGCCCATGCAGCGGGCCTCTACACCAGGTATCACTCCTTTGAAGGTAGTGTTGCTAGGCTTGATTCTTAACAGGTCGATACTCATCTTATGGACAGTATCCTAATAGATCAAGTTGAGGCTGCTGTCGCCGTCCATAAGGACTCTTAGTGAGATGGTATCCGTCGATGATAGGATCAAGTACCAGGGCCGTTGAACCTCTGTGACAGATACTGGTTGGGTGGTCCCTGCGATCAAAGGTGATCGGACAAGCCGACCATGGGTTGAATTTTGGGGTGACAGGCTCTACGGCGTAGACGTCCCTTAATGCGCGTTTGCACTCCCTCTTGGGGATGTGGGTGACATAGATCATGTTCACCATTTTCACCTCGGGGGGAAATTGTTTCTGCCCCCCAGTGTGCGGCGGGCGAGGCTCATCATCGTCCTCACTTTGAGGCCCTTCCCCCTCATGCTCGTCATTTTATTTACCGGCCTGTTTGAAAACCCAGCAGTTTCTGTTGGTGTGGTTGGCAGGTTTGTCAGGGTTGCCATGAATCTGGCAAGGTCGCTCTAGTATTTTTTCCAAGTTGGATGGGCCGTCCCTATTACCTTTGGATGGCTTCTTCCGCTGACCGGGTTTTGAGCCACTGAATCTGGTGTTTACTGTTGTATCCTTGATTTCTTCGTTATTGTTCCGACGCCTGTTTTTATGGTGTCGTGGCCTGCCATTGCCATCCCTGGCCTCAGAAGTGCCGGGGTCATTGGTACTGTTGCTTCTATGAGCCAACCAGCTATCTTTGCCAGTAGAAAAGCGGGTCATAAGTGTAGTAAGAGCTTCCATAGTCTTCGGCTTCTCCTGACCGAGGTGTCGGGCGAGCCATTCATCACGGATGCTGTGTTTGAATGCCGCTAAAGATTTGGCGTCTAGACAGTCCATGATTTGGTCCTTTTTAATTAAGAACTGATTCCAAAGTTTGCGGGCTGACTCTCCAGGTTGCTAGACTATGTGACTTAGGTCATTAGCATCCGGTGGCCGGACATAAGTGCCCTGAAAGTTGTCCCGAAATGCATCCTCTAAGTCTTCCCAACTTCCAATGGAGTTATCTGGGAGGTTGTTCAACCAGTGTCGTGCTGGTCCTTTCAGCTTCAGAGGGAGGTATTTAATGGCGTGGAGGTCATATCCGCGAGCCATGTGAATGTGGAGAAGAAAATCTTTAATCCATACGACAGGATCCGTCGTTCCATCATACTACTCGATGTTCACGGGTTTAAACCCTTCCAAAAATTGGTGCTGCATTACCTCATCAGTAAAGCACATGGGGTGTGTGGCACCTCTATATCGGGCAACATCACGATGGAGTTCGGATGACATCTGTGTTCGGTGCTGACCCCGGACTTGGTTATGTTTGTCGTGCCAGGCTTGATGGTCGTTACCCCGTGTTGGGGCACGTCCTCTTGATCCATAAATTGATCTGGTCTAGCCGGACCTATTGGTCAGGTCCTATGTCAGGACCCCGACTCAATGCCACATCGATCTAGCATGTAACACCTCATATCACTTTGCGGCCTCACGCACGGTATTCCCACGGGTGTCGCCTTACCTTTGCCCGGGACCGTTTGCGCCTTTTGGCACACGTATATGACAGTGTCGCTAGCATCCATATGATAAGGAGCCCGGGCTGACATGGCTAGTCGTAAACCCAAAGTGGCACAAACTTACAGGGACAGGCATCCATGACCCAGCATCGAACGTGTCGGTCATCAGCGAGTGAATCCAGGCTGTAGCACTGGGCTAGCAGGACTCCGGTGAACCGGGCTGTAGCGGGCTAACAGGACTCCGGTATTCATCGCGTGACATTTCCCCGTAGGGACAGACACATGAACGAAGAAGGACACATGCCGGCCAGCCTAAGTGTTACGGAGCAGTAGCAAGCTACCATGGCTCGGTGGAAACACTAGGAGACATTTCCCGGTAAGAGAGGCTACTAAAGATAAACAACTAGATGGTCAGATCCCACACATACCAAGCATTTCAATAGCATACACACAATATGCTCGATATGTGCAAATACAACATGGCATCACAACATGACTCTACGACTCAAGTAATTTATTCATTAGGCTCCGAGGAGCGAGATATTACAAACATGGGTCTCACGACCCAACAATCAGAGCATACAAGTCAAAGCACAAGCGGAAGCTATCATGTCTGGGTACAGACATCTATAAATGAAAAAGGCCGAGAAGCCTGACTATCTATCAGATCCTGCCGAGGGCACAAGATCGTAGCTGAGGTAACAAGCTAAACGTCGAAGTCCATGTGGAACTACTAGTGAGACTGAAGTCTCTCTGCAAAACATAAAATAGGCAAACGTGAGTACAAATGTACCCAGCAAGACTTACATCAGATCTATCTACATATGCATCATTATCAACAAAGGGGATGGTGGGGTTTAACTGCAGCAAGCCAGCTTTGACTCGGTGGCTATCCTGAACTACGACTGCAGGTAACTCTTTTGAGGTGGCGCACACGAGTCCACATATTCACCAACCAATACACCACTATGGAACCGCTCCCGTCTCCCTACGAGAACGCCATCCATAGCACTCACGCTTATCTTGCGTATTTTAGAGTATCCACTTTCACTTGTCTATGAACTGATATAAGCAACCCAGAGGTCCTTTTCCGTGGACACGGCTATTCGAATAGATTAGGTTAACCCTGCAGGGGTGTACTTCTTCACACACGCTCTCACCACTTACCGCCGTTTACACGACATGTACTCGGCAACCTTCAAGCGGAAGCCCAACGTGGGTGTCGGCCACGACCTACCTAATCACCTAAGTCTCTAGTCCAGGTTTATCGCCTATTCGGGTTCCATCCATGAGGAGATCCGGCCGGAGTTTCGCTCACAGCCCCAAACGATGTGTACAGGGTTCCGTGACACCAAACGGGTGCCCGGTTTACCCAGCCACGTGCCTACCGCATCACAGCCCACCCCTACGGTCAGCGCTGTCCACGGCCTCCAGCATACTACAAACACCAGAAACTACTTGCAACTCCTGGACAGAGGACAAGGGTGATTAAGAAGCCGAGAGGGTCCATTGGTTTCGGGCCCAATGCGTGGTAGTAGCTGAATCATGGATCACAAACACAGAACTCAGTTCCTGAGGACGGCTGCAATGAGACAACCCACCATGTACTCCTACATGGCCTCTCACCGCTACCTTTACCAAATCGTGTTCACACGCTTAGCTCACACACCGTAGGACATGTTCACACACCTCTGATTCATCCCCAATGAATCAGACCCGACTCAACTCTAAGCAGTAGCAGGCATGACAAACAAGCATGAATGAGTAGGCACAACAGGGCTCAAACAACTCCTACTCATGCTAGTGGGTTTCATCTATTTACTGTGGAATGACAGGTCATGCAGAGGATAAAGGGGTTCAGCTACCGCAGCAAGTAACAGATGAATCGGTGTTGTCCTAATGCAGTAAAAGAGAGCAGGAGCGAGAGAGTAGGATTGTATCGGAATGAACAAGGGGGTTTTGCTTGCCTGGCACTTCTGAAGATAACATTGAGTCTTCATCAGTGTCAACGATCACATCATCGGTATCACGTCTATCGAGAGGGAACAAATACCGGCAACACAGAAGGGAACACAATCAATGCAATGCACAATATGATGCATGATCATGACATGGCAAAATGAATGTGTGTTGGACTAATGCAACTAAAACCAGATTAAATGGAGTTGGTTTGAATCCAAGATTCAAATTCAAACTCCATATGTGGATATTTAAATGCCCTTTATATGATTTGTGCTAAACAGCAGCTATAAGTTGTTCTAACATGCATGAAAATGGTACAGATGGATTCCTTGAATTTTTCTGATAATTTTTCATATATAAATTATTTAATTTGGAGTTACGGTTAATTTTCTATGATTTATAGAAGTTTATATAATTTTCTGGAATTTCCTGAATTATAAAAAATCCAGAAAATGGTTTATTGCGTCAGCCCCACGTCACAGTGACGTCAGCAGGGTCAACGGGCTGGTCCAGGTCAAACCTGACGTGTGGGGGCCACACGTCAGTGACACAGGAGCTAATCCCGGTCAAACCCAGCGCTGACTGGGGTTTGACCAGGGGTGGGGCCCGCTGTCAGTGGCCTAGGGGGTTAGTTAGTGGGGTCATTAGCGCTAATGACGACGCCACGTCAGATGCACCGGCGATGAGTCGCCGGTGACCACAGAACACGGCGGGGCACGCCGGACTTGCGCTAGGGGCATCGGATTCGCGCGCTGAGGGCACCGGGGCGTAGCCCGGGCTCTCCCGCATCTGATGGGGTAGGTGGGAGGCTGCGGGGACGCCGGGGCTCGTCGGAACGGAGCTCGCGGCGGCGTCGGAGTTCGGTGAGTGCGGGGTTGGCGCTGTGGTGCACGGGAGGGCGAGTTAGGATATGCGTTAGGCTCCTGGTGGCTTCCTGAGTGCGGTGACACGCTCCGAGACGAGCTCAAGCGGCTGTAGTGACGGCGGTGACGAGGTCAGCGGCGGCCGGAGTTCGGCCGCGGCGGAGCTATGGCCTAGAGCTTGCAAACGCGAGGGGAGAGAGAGGGGTTCTGCATGGAGGCTCACCGCGGAGCTGTAGGGAGGGTTAGTGGGCTCGGGGGCGGCCGGAGTGCAGCGAATCGACGGCGACGATCTCCGGTGGCCGAGGAGGGGAACGGCGACGTGGGCGGCGATGCAGGGTTTCCGGAGGGCCGTGGATCGGTGGGGAGGAAGAGAGGGTCGAGGCGGAGCTCGCAAGCACAGCGAGGGGTCGAGGGGGAGACGGTGGCCGCGACGTTACGGTGGCGCGGCTGCGGCTGCGCTCGGCGAGTGAGAGAGAGAGGAAGCAGAGGAGAGATACAAGGGAGAGGGAGAGAGCGAGGGGGTCCAGGGGGGTCGGGGCGGCGCCGAGGAGATGACGCGCGGCGTCGCGGTGGCCAGGCGATGCAGACGAGCAGGGTGGTGGCGTGGCGAGCTCGGGCGCGCGCGCCGTGTCCCTCCTCTGCCTACTGGCGCGAGGAGGAAGGCGACAGGGAAGGGAGGCGGCGGTGGGCTGGGCCAGCGGGAGGAGCTGGCCAGCTCTGGTAAGCAGGTAAGTGGCCCAGGTGGGCTGCAGGTAATGTTTCTCTCCTCTCTTTTATTTCTATTCTGTTTTATATTTTTTTCTATTTCTTGCAATTTGTTTTTGATTTGTTTTAAAATATCAAATCATTTTATAAAATCCTGGAAATAATTATGGGTACTTTCTGAATTATTTCAGTGACCCTTATCAATTTCCAACATTTATTTGAGCATTTAAATTATTTATAGTATTTAAATGCCCAAAGTCAAATACAATATGATTTAATTCAAAAATCCAAAAATGACCTAAGAATATAATCATCATTTTTGGCAGAGGTTTCCACCTTAACCAGAAATCATGAACTTTTCTTAGGAACCTTTTGGGTTTATTGAAAAGATTTTAATTCACCCTAGTTGAGTTGATTTAATGCTAGGGTTTTGAACATCCCCATTTCAAATTTAGGCAAAATTTAAACATGATGCAAACATGAAGCTAGCCTAGAGCACTACCAGCAGCTAGGGATGTGACAACTCACCCCCACTAAACAAGAATCTCGTCTCGAGATTCAAGCGTAGGGTAAGGTGAAGGGTAACGCAGACTAATATACTCTTCACGATCCAGGGTGCACTTCAGTTGAACGTTGATTCATTCACCATCATTGTCTTGATGTCTTGTTCTCAGAAATCCTGCCAACATGACATGGAGGGAAGAAGGAGACTCTAGAAGGGTCGATCTTCTTGAAGATCGGACAACTCACGGAATGAGACATAGGACCATCTCCCGGGTTGAGACACGAGATACACATCAAGAGGGGTGGAAAGAAACGGATGACGAAGGTTCACTAGGTGGACAACAATTCCACACCTAAGAAGGTGGTGAACGGTTGTCAATGTAGCGAGGAGTTGAATTGCCATGATACCACGATGAAACATCCTGGAGAAGGGTGATTCGTAGATTATTATCTTAAGTGGCAAAAAGAATTACCTTTGATTCAGAGATCATTGAAACTCTTCATACCAGCCTAAGGCAATTCACAACGATCGTTTGGAGGGGGTCGGTAGAATGGCATACTCAGACTTGGATGATGTGGATTACCTTGTTGAAGACAACGTAATGGATGATTTTGCTTATCACCGGAAATGGAAGAGACCCATGGTAGAATGACACATTGGCGGTGCAAGCTAGGAACAAAATGCAAATGCTGGGAATGATTCTGGTAACTGGGGAAGAACCCAACAATAGGGAGTGAATTCACTGGTTGAAAAGGTCATAGCATTGCCGAGGAAACTGAGAGGAATCCCAGTTAGAGCCGATGATAACACGTAACGCTTGTGCGTGCTCTCAAGAACTTGAGCATTTCCATATTCATCAAGGTTTTACCAACATCCGTGTCAAGGGTCCGGCAACACAACTTGCTACCATGATGAATGATGATGGAGGATGTAGATGCAAAGAAAGATAACACCTTCTCAGATTTCATATTAGCGAGGCCAAGGAAACAAAATCTGGATGATCGACCGAGAAACATTTAGCACTCCGCTTCTAATGTTCTCCTTGATGTGCTAGTGTAACCCATGCATAGAAATGGTCTGGTATCTAGGACATCAAGTAAAAGGTCGGACTTCGGGATCTCAAAATCCATAGGGGCAACTAGGGAGTAAATCCTACGAAATCCCTATGGGGAGGTGGCCAACTTCCTCAATCAAGATATTATAATAACAGGTCTTCCGGCTGGGTGTGTTGGCCACGACATCCACTTTACCGGTTATCGAGGGACCAATATTATAGTTCTTGGAGAATGTTCCAACCATCATATCTGCCTGAGATTCAGATCTGGTTGGTGTTAGGATATCCCAGACTCATCAAGTCTAGAAAGAAAAATGAAAGTTTGCAACACAAATCGACGAGATGACGTTGCGAGATTCTCGGGAAATGAACTACGATAGTAAGCTCCAAAACATGAGCTGGTTCTGCTACAAACATGTGAACACGTTGTCCCGGACAAGCATGACCACGTGGTCGTCTTATAATAAAACACTACCGAGTTCTGGTTGGGAACCATCACCGTGGATAACGAAGTCCTTGCATAAGTCATATGATTAGCTCTTATGAAGGAACTTCTTCCCCTTGAACAAATCAATCAGTGGCTTGGTGTGCTCGGGACACATATGGAATGAAGGTTGCAAGTCTCCAGACCACAGAATACTTCGCACGTGTGCATGACTAATTTGGAATGATTCCAGGGAAACAAAACAATCTTCCTCAAATTCATGGCGGCAACTTGCATCATATGCACATGAATTAGGGAAAATCACTACTTTCATTCAAACATATGCTTCATGAACGAAACACGAAGAAATGCTTACACAAGTTTCCAACACTAGGTTGATGTTCAACATGATTCATGGGGGGAGACAAAATGCTACTAATGGGCTCAACAGCAACTCATCGGAATTTCCATATCACTGGACTTCCACCATCATGTGAACACGGTGATAGCATTGGTCAGACCAAAGATGTAATGGTGTATGCTCGAGGGATCAACCACGAGTAGGACAACATTACGAGCATCGTTGGTACTGATTTGATTTGACGATAGCCCACACTCAAATCAAGGGATTGATAAGACAATAGGTCCAGCAACTGATCACAGGGACCAATCGATGAAGATATCATCTTTCTTCAACACACACTACACAAGAATATCCCTTTGGAACGAACTAAGTCAGACAAGTTTTTATCTTCCAACTCTCCAAGTTGTTGTCCAGCTTAACCAACTAGCTCAGGGATATCTAACACCGATTCTTGGAAAGAAGGTGGTTCATAAGAAACCAACTTGATCACGGGCTCAACATAACGGTCAGGTGACGACCTGGTAGTACTTCCGAGAAGATCTTCGGAAAATCACGAACCACCGATATGTTACTAAGCTCGAGAACAATCTTGCTTTTCAGGGCAAGATGATATGATCAAATGAGCGAGGACTTGACAAGATCCTAACTCATCAATCGAAGGGCGCACCGAAATAAGGACTAGGTAGCACGATCAGTCTTAGAAGGATGATTCGAAAACCAACATGCTAAGAATGAAATTATTATCCTTTAACTACCAAGCAACGAGGTTGCTAGGCGTATTGATTTCACACATCACAATTCATTGGTCGGTATTCCGGTTGCATCAACACGGAACCGAGGAATGAAAAAGGATGGCGAGAAGTATCACTATGTCAAGAATTCACAAAAGGTGGTGCAATTCTCATGAAATTCCTGTCATAAAGAAAGTAATACTTCAGGGTAGAGCAGACCAGAAGCTGGATTGTAACTTGATCTGCGGAACACAACTACTTTGACCCAATCCTAAATATGGATGAGGTACTGGAGTTTGTTTCTCCTAGTCATTCAGGACGGAATGGCTTGACGGGCCACAAGAGTAATAGGCATCGACAAACGAACGCGCGCATACTCTTGACTATCAATTGATAGACGAAGGTCAGTAGACAACTAAAGAGGGACAACTCAAAGGAACATATAACTTTCTGAGTTGTGGATGCATAAATTAGTATGTCGAACCGAGTTCAACATAATTCTTCCGGATAACCCATGCAGAAAGGTAGAACTGGCAGAGTCACGATTTATGAATGGAGAACTCCTCAAGAATAATCCTGTTGTGATATTTCAGTTCAACGAGGAACTTCTTCCATAAGTAGTTCATGGTATTTGGAAGAAGAAGATACCACGGACTTCAAGGACTATCGCAAAGGTTACTAATATCCTGAAGGCACTAACAATTACTATCAACACGAAGTAGGTGGAGTGAATCTTGGGTTCAAGAACCCAGGAACAGAATACCTATTACTAAGTAGCATCACGGAATGCTTTCGAGGATAAAGGCCAGAATCATCACACTGGGACACCAATCATGGCTAAATTACTAGGTGATCCCCTAAGACACCTAGGGTCATAATAATAGCTCCAACATATATGTCAGGGCAATAAATTACCTCAACTCAACAATTAGTGTGATTGAGCTGGCATAAAGGAACATCGAAACCAGAGGGAAAGGATTTTGCAAATTGCTTCAAACTATTTAGAAACCTGGGATGACTCGGACAGCATAACGGCTGTAAATGTTCAGAAAAGATTTGAGACATTCACAAAATGGTGGCATAACCACTCAGAAGCACGATATCAAGGTTTCGAGATCAACAATTAACATACGGAAGTAGTAGAAACTGAACTCAAGCTTAAATCCAACAATCTTATAAGTCTACGGATTAGTAACACGTGATCCTGATAGAAAGAAGAGAAAGCCTAGTTCTTAATCCCCGTAGAAGAGAAGATGATGACTCAGATCAGAAGGCCATGAGGTATAAGGAGTAAAAAGAGCCTTACGTTCCATCCCACAATCAATTCCCTTATATAACTATAGAATTTCTAGACTCAACTTCGACCAGTTTGGCTTAGTAATCCTATAGGCAGTCAAGCTCTGATACCAACGCTGTCAGGACCCCGACTCAATGCCACATCGATCTAGCATGTAACACCTCATATCACTTTGCGGCCTCACGCACGGTATTCCCACGGGTGTCTCCTTACCTTTGCCCGGGACCGTTTGCGCCTTTTGGCACACGTATATGACAGTGTCGCTAGCATCCATATGATAAGGAGCCCGGGCTGACATGGCTAGTCGTAAACCCAAAGTGGCACAAACTTACAGGGACAGGCATCCATGACCCAGCATCGAACGTGTCGGTCATCAGCGAGTGAATCCAGGCTGTAGCACTGGGCTAGCAGGACTCCGGTGAACCGGGCTGTAGCGGGCTAACAGGACTCCGGTATTCATCGCGTGACATTTCCCCGTAGGGACAGACACAGGAACGAAGAAGGACACATGCCGGCCAGCCTAAGTGTTACGGAGCAGTAGCAAGCTACCATGGCTCGGTGGAAACACTAGGAGACATTTCCCGGTAAGAGAGGCTACTAAAGATAAACAACTAGATGGTCAGATCCCACACATACCAAGCATTTCAATAGCATACACACAATATGCTCGATATGTGCAAATACAACATGGCATCACAACATGACTCTACGACTCAAGTAATTTATTCATTAGGCTCCGAGGAGCGAGATATTACAAACATGGGTCTCACGACCCAACAATCAGAGCATACAAGTCAAAGCACAAGCGGAAGCTATCATGTCTGGGTACAGACATCTATAAATGAAAAAGGCCGAGAAGCCTGACTATCTATCAGATCCTGCCGAGGGCACAAGATCGTAGCTGAGGTAACAAGCTAAACGTCGAAGTCCATGTGGAACTACTAGTGAGACTGAAGTCTCTCTGCAAAACATAAAATAGGCAAACGTGAGTACAAATGTACCCAGCAAGACTTACATCAGATCTATCTACATATGCATCATTATCAACAAAGGGGATGGTGGGGTTTAACTGCAGCAAGCCAGCTTTGACTCGGTGGCTATCCTGAACTACGACTGCAGGTAACTCTTTTGAGGTGGCGCACACGAGTCCACATATTCACCAACCAATACACCACTATGGAACCGCTCCCGTCTCCCTACGAGAACGCCATCCATAGCACTCACGCTTATCTTGCGTATTTTAGAGTATCCACTTTCACTTGTCTATGAACTGATATAAGCAACCCAGAGGTCCTTTTCCGTGGACACGGCTATTCGAATAGATTAGGTTAACCCTGCAGGGGTGTACTTCTTCACACACGCTCTCACCACTTACCGCCGTTTACACGACATGTACTCGGCAACCTTCAAGCGGAAGCCCAACGTGGGTGTCAGCCACGACCTACCTAATCACCTAAGTCTCTAGTCCAGGTTTATCGCCTATTCGGGTTCCATCCATGAGGAGATCCGGCCGGAGTTTCGCTCACAGCCCCAAACGATGTGTACAGGGTTCCGTGACACCAAACGGGTGCCCGGTTTACCCGGCCACGTGCCTACCGCATCACAGCCCACCCCTACGGTCAGCGCTGTCCACAGCCTCCAGCATACTACAAACACCAGAAACTACTTGCAACTCCTGGACAGAGGACAAGGGTGATTAAGAAGCCGAGAGGGTCCATTGGTTTCGGGCCCAATGCGTGGTAGTAGCTGAATCATGGATCACAAACACAGAACTCAGTTCCTGAGGACGGCTGCAATGAGACAACCCACCATGTACTCCTACATGGCCTCTCACCGCTACCTTTATCAAATTGTGTTCACACACTTAGCTCACACACAGTAGGACATGTTCACACACCTCTGATTCATCCCCGATGAATCAGACCTGACTCAACTCTAAGCAGTAGCAGGCATGACAAACAAGCATGAATGAGTAGGCACATCAGGGCTCAAACAACTCCTACTCATGCTAGTGGGTTTCATCTATTTACTGTGGCAATGACAGGTCATGCAAAGGATAAAGGGGTTCAGCTACCGCAGCAAGTAACAGATGAATCGGTGTTGTCCTAATGCAGTAAAAGAGAGCAGGAGCGAGAGAGTAGGATTGTATCGGAATGAACAAGGGGGTTTTGCTTGCCTGGCACTTCTGAAGATAACATTGAGTCTTCATCAGTGTCAACGATCACATCATCGGTACACGTCTATCGAGAGGGGACAAATACCGGCAACACAGAAGGGAACACAATCAATGCAATGCACAATATGATGCATGATCATGACATGGCAAAATGAATGTGTTTTGAGCCAATGCAACTAGCAACAGATTAAATGAAGTTGGTTTGAATACAAGATTCAAATTCAAACTCCATATGTGATTATTTAAATGCCATTTAATTGATTTGTGCTAAACAGAAGCTATAAGTTGTTCTAACATGCATGAAAATGGTACAGATGGATTCCTTGAATTTTTCTGATAATTTTTCATATATAAATTATTTAATTTGGAGTTACGGTTAATTTTCTATGATTTATTGAAGTTTTAGGCATTTTTCTGGAATTTCAGAATTAATTAAATCCAGAAAATGAGTTATGACATCAGCACTGCGTCATGCTTGCGTCAGCAAGTCAACAGGGCTGCCCCGGGTCAAACCTGACGTGTGGGGTCCACACGTCAGTGACACAGGGACTAATCCCGCGTTGACCCGGGCTGGTTAGCTTTGACTAAGCCCTGGGGCCCACTTGTCAGCGTCAGTAGGTGGGGGGTTAGTGACTAATTAACTAAGCCACGTCGACTTCGCCGGAGTTCGGCCGGCGACGACCAAAACTGCGGCGGGAGCTCGCCGGACTTGCGCTAGGGGCATCGGATTCGCGCGCCGAGGGCACCGGGGCGTAGCCCGGGCTCTCCCGCATCTGATGGGGTAGGTGGGAGGCTGCGGGGACGCCGGGGCTCGTCGGAACGGAGCTCGCGGCGGCGCCGGAGTTCGGTGAGTGCGGGGTTGGCGCTGTGGTGCACAGGAGGGCGAGTTAGGATATGCGTTAGGCTCCTGGTGGCTTCCTGAGTGCGGTGACACGCTCCGAGACGAGCTCAAGCGGCTGTAGTGACGGCGGTGACGAGGTCAGCGGCGGCCGGAGTTCGGCCGCGGCGGAGCTATGGCCTAGAGCTTGCAAACGCGAGGGGAGAGAGAGGGGTTCTGCACGGAGGCTCACCGTGGAGCTGTAGGGAGGGTTAGTGGGCTCGGGGGCGGCCGGAGTGCAGCGAATCGACGGCGACGATCTCCGGTGGCCGAGGAGGGGAACGGCGACGTGGGCGGCGATGCAGGGTTTCCGGAGGGCCGTGGATCGGTGGGAAGGAAGAGAGGGTCGAGGCGGAGCTCGCAAGCACAGCGAGGGGTCGAGGGGGAGACGGTGGCCGCGACGTTACGGTGGCGCGGCTGCGGCTGCGCTCGGCGAGTGAGAGAGAGAGGAAGCAGAGGAGAGATACAAGGGAGAGGGAGAGAGCGAGGGGGTCCAGGGGGGTCGGGGCGGCGCCGAGGAGATGACGCGCGGCGTCGCGGTGGCCAGGCGATGCAGACGAGCAGGGTGGTGGCGTGGCGAGCTCGGGCGCGCGCGCCGTGTCCCTCCTCTGCCTACTGGCGCGAGGAGGAAGGCGACAGGGAAGGGAGGCGGCGGTGGGCTGGGCCAGCGGGAGGAGCTGGCCAGCTCTGGTAAGCAGGTAAGTGGCCCAGGTGGGCTGCAGGTAATGTTTCTCTCCTCTCTTTTATTTCTATTCTGTTTTATATTTTTTCCTATTTCTTGCAATTTGTTTTTGATTTGTTTTAAAATATCAAATCATTTTATAAAATCCTGGAAATAATTATGGGTACTTTCTGAATTATTTCAGTGACCCTTATCAATTTCCAACATTTATTTGAGCATTTAAATTATTTATAGTATTTAAATGCCCAAAGTCAAATACAATATGATTTAATTCAAAAATCCAAAAATGACCTAAGAATATAATCATCATTTTTGGCAGAGGTTTCCACCTTAACCAGAAATCATGAACTTTTCTTAGGAACCTTTTGGGTTTATTGAAAAGATTTTAATTCACCCTAGTTGAGTTGATTTAATGCTAGGGTTTTGAACATCCCCATTTCAAATTTAGGCAAAATTTAAACATGATGCAAACATGAAGCTAGCCTAGAGCACTACCAGCAGCTAGGGATGTGACATCCTAACATGGGTCGCACGTGTAGCCCGGGGCCGCTGTCTCCCTGCCTCTATGGGGAGGGGGCGCGGGCTGGTGTTCGACATGATTAGTCGTTTTGTTCCGTCCACGTGGTGGTCGGTCCGGTGATCAGCCCGATTGTATTTTGACGGTATTGGCACAAGGGCCTCGTCGTTGAATTGTGGCAGTAGCCTGCGTTTTGGGTAACGCTTTGTTAGGCGCTCAAAACCATATCCTTCTTCGGCGGCTAGGACCTTAGTCCATCTATCGTTGAGCGTATCCTGTTCGGCTTTAATCCGCTGTTGTTTCTTTTTCAGGCTCCGCGCGGTGGCGATGAGCTATCGCTTGAAGTGTTCTTGTTTGAGAGGTTCGTCTGGGACGATGAAATCTTTGTCACCAAGGCTGACATCCTCTTTGGAGACAGGTAAGTAGTTACTATCTTCCGAATCTTCGTGATCGGCGAGTTCTTAGGGGCTGAATTGACCCTCTTCCCTTTCATCCTACTCAAGCGCAGGATCAATGGGGTTGTCGGAGTCTTCGACGTTGTATGGAGTGTTATTATCTCCAGTGCGGTATTACTTTCCCTTCCCCGACGCGATCTTGCGCGGCGCCGCTGACGCCGGCGTTTTGGTGGTTCATCGACGAGCTTATCCTCATATGAATCTTGAGTGCCATCGTCGTCCTTATTATCAAGGGTGTCCACCATGTATACATCGTAAGTAGAAGTGGTTGTCCAACACCCGATGATGGGCGGGTTTTGACCTGGTTCGGCTTCAACATTGTCGTCCATGCCATCGATGTCTTCAGAAGCGTAGTCTAGCATGTCAGTTAAATCCTCGACAGTGGCTACTAAGTGGGTGGTGGGTGGGACATAAAATTCCCTGGTCTCAGCCCCCCGTTCGAACTGGGCATAGTTCGGAGGTGATACTTCCGAGATTTCAAGGGATTGTATTAAGTCTAGCACTTCATTTAAGAGCGAGAGCTGGACAGGCGTCCGAGGATCTGCGGAGCTAGGCTCGGCAATAACCACTTGACTAAGCTCGAAGGGCACGATCCTCGAAAGTTTGGAGTCCGTGTCCGGAGGCAAGTCTGGCTCCCCGACAACGGGAAGAGCCCCGTTGATACCGGGTCCGCTAATGGTGTGGTCATCTCTGAGTCTCCGGCTGGAAGCTCCATGGGGGAAGAGAGTCCGGCAGGGTTTAACCTCCCGTCTTCGAACGATGTGGTCCGCTCTAGATCTAAGGCTAGGGTGGGCGTGAGCGTCGACCTCTGGACGAGATCTGATAGTAGATCTGAAGGGCCTTCTTCGTGCATGCGGGGAGCGGCGGCCGAGGCCGTGAACCCCTCGAAGATTAGATCTCCTCAGATATCGACGATGTAGTTTAAACTTCCAAACCTGATCTGGAGCGTAGTTGTCGACCTGCTCAAGGTGACCAGGGGTGTAGCTATCGACCTGCTCAAGGTGACCGGTCGAGTTGGCACGTAGCATGGAGCCACCAAACACGAAAAGCTGACCAGGGAGGAAGATCTCCCTGGAGACAGTGCCATTGTGGATGACGAGGCGAGCCATCGATTCTTCTGTCAACAACACAATGGAACTCTCAATGAAAGCACCAATTTCGGTGTCAAAACCGACAGATCTCGGGTAGGGGGTCCCAAGCTGTGTGTCCGAGGATCGATGGTAACAAGGGACAATAGGGACATGATGTTTACCCAAGTTCGGGCCCTCTTAAAGGAGGTAAAACCCTACGTCCTACTTGATTGTATTAGAAGAGTATAGGGGTTACAAGAGTTGATCTACCTCGAGAAAGTAATGGCTAAACCCTAGCCGTCTAGCCTATGATTATTCTGATAGCCTCTACGGGCTAAACCCTCCGATTTATATGCACACCGGAGGGGCCTAGGGTTGTACAGAGTCTGCTTGCAGAGGAAGGAAACATCACACACGGACACCAAACTTGTTGTTCTACACACATAGGAGTCCTACCCGGACACGGGAGATGGCCTTCTGCTTTATCTTCATGGCCCATCAGTCTGGCCCATATCGAATAGACCGGACACCCGATGACCCCCTAATCCAGGACTCCCTCAACGCGCTTCTCTTCCTCGGCCTTCTTCTCCGCCTCTATTCTGGCGCGCTTTGTCGGAGGCAAAGCCTCCCACAAGGTTACCTCCATTTCTTTCCAAAGCTCCTCAAGGCCGGGGGAGGGCTCGGCGGGCGGCGCGACGTTCTCCTCATGGCGGGGAGCCGACGCATCCTCTGACACACATGTTGGGGAGACTGGGAACACCGACGTGTCCACCTTGATGCATCATGGCGCGGAGCGGAACACCGACGCGTCCTCGTCGACTAGTGACAGCGAGGAACGGAACGACAACGCGTGACCCTCCGCGCGGTGCAGCGAGGGGTGCCTAGGGCTTGGGAGGGGCAAGGCCATGGTGGTCGACGTGATAGGGAGGGGGAGGAGATAGCAATGAATGTGAGCGTTCTTCTGAATGCCGTGGGAGGCGCAATATTTATAGCGAGTAATGGCACACCTACGTAAGGCATGTTGCATGATTAATGTAACAGCTATGTGGGCATATTTGTTGGAGTAAATTATGGTGGAGGGAAGGGGTGGATATACTGCTGGTCACAACGGATTGGACGGGTGTGGGAGGAGGAGAGTCATGCATGCAGATTTTTTCCACACGGGGTGGAGTGGTGGGATTGCTGGAGGGAGAAGGAGAGTCAAGCCGGCAGATTGTTTTCACACATGGAGAGGAAAAGATTTGGAGACGAACGGGCCTCCTGCAGGTATGGGGAACGGTGCATAATAAGTCATCTTGCATGCCGGGCTAGGTATAGTCTCAAGTCATTAAAAACATACACGCCCCACACATGTTCAGATTTCAAGGTGCACTAAATTATTGCATGCGATGATTAAGGCTGGCCATAGTGGTGGTGTCGGTGTCAAAACCGGCGGATCTCGAGTAGGGGGTCCCGAACTATGCGTCTAGGCGGATGGTAACAGGAGACGAGGGACACGATGTTTTTACCCAGGTTCGGGCCCTCTTGATGGAGGTAAAACCCTACGTCGTGCTTGATTAATATTGATGATGTGTGTTACAAGAGTAGATCTACCACGAGATCAAGGAGGCTAAACCTAGAAGCTAGCCTATGGTATGATTGTTGTTCGTCCTACGGACTAAAGCCATCCGGTTTATATAGACACCGGAGAGGGCTAGGGTTACACAGAGTCGGTTACAATGGTAGGAGATCTACATATCCGTATCGCCAAGCTTGCCTTCCACGCCAAGGAAAGTCCCATCCGGACACGGGACGAAGTGTTCAATCTTGTATCTTCATAGTCTTGGAGTCCGTCCGATGATGATAGTTCGGCTATCCGGACACCCCTAGTCCAGGACTCCCTCAGTAGCCCCTGAACCAGGCTTCAATGACGACGAGTCCGGCGCGCATATTGTCTTCGGCATTGCAAGGCGGGTTCTTCCTCCGAATAATTTATAGAAGATTGTGAACACCAGGATAGTGTCCGGCTCTGCAAAATAAATTCCACGTACCACCGTAGAGAGAATAATATTCACACAAGTTCAATCTGCTGACGTATCTTGTGGCATGACGTCACACCACTACCAAGCCTTTACTCGAATTGTATTTATCGTACTGCCTCAGCGTGTTTAGCGAAGCGGTTTCCTTGGCACGTCTTGTCGAAGCAGAGATCGTGTTCCCCTTATTCCGGGATTCCCATCAATACAGACGTGGGTAACCCAACCGCGCCATTGATTGCGGTGCTTGGGGGATAAGCGAGTTTTGTCAGGTCGGTGGGGACTTATGTTTTTGTCCGCCCATATAAGGGGATAAAGATCCAACCCTTTTACCTGCGCCTTCTTCCTCCTTGGCTTATCCATCTCCGCGAACTCGAGCTCCATCGCCCAAGTCCGCACGTCTCACCTCAACCTCCTCCAACTATGTCCGGAGCGGGAGGCAAGTGGATGGCCTCCTCCGTTACGGAGGGGCAGATCCAGAAGCTGCGCAGCGCCAGATATTTGTCCAGCAACATCGTGCACCGGCTCCCCGATGAGGGGGAGCTCATCCCCACCCCCAGGCCCCATGAGAGGGTAGTATTTCTTCCCCATTTCCTCCATGGACTGGGCTTCCCACTCCATCCCTTTGTCCGGGGGCTCATGTTCTACTACGGCCTGGATTTCCATGATCTGGCCCTGAATTTCATTCTCAACATCTCGACGTTTATCGTCGTGTGTGAGGCCTTCCTCTGCATCCAGCCCCACTTCGGCTTGTGGCTCAAGACCTTCAGTGTCAAGCCGAAGGTTGTGAAGGGCAGCCAAGCGGAGTGCGGAGGCGCCATGGTGGGCAGGATGTCCCACGTTACTTGGCTCGAGGGCACTTTGGTGGAAACCATTAAGGGGTGGCAATCGGGGTGGTTCTACATCACCGAGCCACGTGACCCTGAATGGGCAGTGGCCCCGAATTCAGATCTGGTATCCCCACACGGCTCACCTCCTGGAAAGAGAGCGACCGGATCCGGGGTGATTCGGAGGAGCTGACCGGACTCCAAGCCTGCATCCAAAAGTTGGTGGACAAGAAGCTCAAGCTTGTCAACGTAGTCCAGGTCATGCTCATTTGCCGGATTCTCCCGTGCCAACGACGGGGCTTCAACATGTGGGAGTTTGATCCGGTGCAGCACCTGACCTTGAGCGGGCTCTTCGACTCTATGTACGAAGAGGTCTGGAAGGTGCTGTTCAAGGGCGCCGAGGCTCCCGCATCCGCTACCGAAGATTGCAGATTCAGCTCGCAGCGTCCGGCTGACGAGGTAAGTGATTTTGTCCTTTACGGAATGCTCGTTTTCCATAGTTTGACTCTACGCGGGATCTAAACTCCCCTTTCCTTTGACAGGACTGGCTGGCGAAGGCCGAACAGACTATCTGTCCGGCCCCATTGCCAGAGGACCCAGCGGACGCCCGCCTAACGGGGCTGCTGGCTCCGGCACCCCACGTGGTGCCGGAGAAGATGGCCAAGAAGAAGGCCACGGGTACTCGAAAGAGTTCCCGTTTTCAGGTGTTATCGGATGATGACTCTGAGGCCGACTCCTCCCACAAAGGCGAGGAGGAGAAGAAGAAAGCCTCTCCCCCAGCGGGGGGAGGGAAGAAAAGGAAGGCTTCCCCTACGGGGGAGGCCGAAGGGTCCAAGAAGGGAAAAACCGTTCCCCCGGACTACTCTGCCAACGCCAGTGATGACGACGAGGACTGGCCTCCAAGGACCAAGCCCCTGGCGAGATCGTAAGTATCTGGACTCCCGAATAACTTTATGGTTTTTCTTTTCGCCACCCAGTGTCTTTCTAATGCCGCATACAACCCTGCAGTCCGCCCAAGGATGATCTTCCCGCTTCGTCGAGCGAGTCCTTAGGTGCATCGGATATGGATTCTCTTCTGACCGCCTCCACCCCTTGTGACGCGGACGATGCCGAGGTGGGATCCCGGGAAGGGACCCACCAGGAGGAGGAGGCCCCAGAGGTGTCGCAGGACAACCTCCCGGACTTTGCACCGGACTCGGCCCCGGAGCCCCTAGTGGCTCCAGAGTCCGGCGGGCGACCCCTTCGTAAGAAGGGCAAGACCGTGACGCCGGCAGCTTCCGTCCAACCAGAGGCGCCGGATAGCTTGCTGGAGG
Source organism: Triticum dicoccoides (assembly GCF_002162155.2). Taxonomy (NCBI): domain Eukaryota; kingdom Viridiplantae; phylum Streptophyta; class Magnoliopsida; order Poales; family Poaceae; genus Triticum; species Triticum dicoccoides. Next base: position 200,398,288 of record NC_041393.1, on the reverse strand, counting down.
CGCTCAATGGCGCCTCCATTGAAGAGGAACACCGCACTGTTATGAGTGCGGTGATTCAGAAGGTTCAGCTCGCCAAGAGCGGGCTGACCGAAGCCTGCAGCAGCCTTCTAACAGGCTTTGAGGTAAGAATTTCGATATATGTAAAATAGTACCGCATAGACAGTAGCCCCTGATGCTCGGTTCGGTGTTCGAAAAGAAAAGCCGGACTGAGGATCTAAAAAGATATACACAGGAGTCATAAAAAATATGTCAATATGGGATTGCAGGCTGTGCTGCTGACCTCTGCTGCACTGACTGTGGAGGTCAATACTTTGAAGGAAAGCCTCGAGCGGTCCGAGAACGAGCTCGGCCGTGCCAAGAAGCAACTCGAGGACAAGGAAGGTAAGTAACACCTTATTAAAATTGTACCTTACAGAAAAGGATTTGGTTGCAAGAAAAATGACAAGGATAACGTGGATATAGCAGGGGCCATGAACGAGGTGGCGGCCCTGAAGGAGGCGGTGTCCGCGGCCGAACGCAATGCATCCGCGGAGCACGCCGAGCGAGAGAAGCAGGAGGCGCGGGTGGCAGAGGTGCAGCAAGAGCTCCAGGCTCTCATGGAAAAACATGAGAGTTTGGAGCGTGACTCGAAGACTCGAGAGTCCGAGCTTGCAACGGCTCTTGAGAGTGCCAGAGCCGCTAAGGCCGAAGCCTACAAGGCCCTCCAGGAAATCGAGGCGTTGAAGAAAATAGCGGCGGGTAAGGCGTTTTTCATGCAAAGTAAGCATGTGAGTGTGAATTACCTATCACTTACCCGAATTCGGAGCTCTCCAGGAGCGTTCACAGATCTACCCCGCAGCGTGTCCGATGCTGCCGCTTTCTACCGGGCCGAGGAGGGAAGCTCGATGGAGAAGGTCTTCTAGTCTCAGTATGCTGAGACCGGACATCCGGTGCCCCTTAGCGATCAGCTGAAGCAGCTGGTCGAGCTCCACAAGGCGGCCGAACAGGCCATGAAGGGCCTCATAGTTCGGCTGTGGCCTAAGGAGGCCATGCCTGGGAGCTACTTCGGCCTGGTGCGGTGGCTGGTGGATGCATGTCCATGGGTTGAAGTCATCAAGCACTCCACCTGCATTGAAGGTGCCCATCGGGCCCTTGCCCGCGCAAAGGTGCACTGGGGGAAGATGGATGCCCAGAAGCTTGTGACGGACGCGCCACCGCAGGGCAAGGAGCATCGTACGCCCGAAATGTATTATAAAACTGTCCTGAAGGGTGCCCGCATTATTGCGGGTGAGTGCTCCAAAGATGAAATTTTTGAGTAGACTCGCATTTTGTTATCCTGTGCGCTGAAAACTTAGTTCATATGCGCTAAGAAACGCGTGTTAATTTAAAATATTACCTTCTGTGTGGCTGTTTATCAAATCTGAGAGATGGCAAGTCGTCGGCTTCAGCCCCCATGCCGCGAGTGCTGGGGTGTTCGTGATAAATTTGAGCACTCTTGTTCCCTTTTTTGGGTCCATGTAGGGAGGCGCTCAACACAACGAACAAGGCAACCGGACTTATAATGCTTGAACACTCTCACTTAGCCATAGAATTCTATAATTTTAAATTTCGGCAAAGCCCCTAGTATTCGGAAGACCGAATTTGGGGCGCTATCCACGCCTGGGTCGGACAAAGTCGGCTCCTCGCTCTAAGCGGCATAAGTCTTTAGGGACTCGCAAAAAACCTCTCGAACAACGACCGGCTCTCGCCTCATCATGACGGTTAGTCTTAGCTTTCTCCACTGAGGCGTTAACCCAGCTCAACTGGGGCGCAATCGCAGTGGTTCTCCCAGTGCTACCTTAGTCGATATAACGGAACATAAGGTACCAAAACATGGGAGCCGGGCAAACCCAACTATTGACCCAAGAACATGATTCAGAGCCGATGCATATAATGCTATAAGTTCGGGGTGCCGCACTTGTGAAAGTGTTCGTACTTATCACACCATGATGTGGGAAACATAAGCCCCTGGTGTATTTAGCCGTACCAGAGTGTACGGATGCAACATGTCATAAATGAACATATGTATAGGAAAGGAATGCAATTGGAAGCAAAAAGGTGCTGCATTGCTTTATTCAAGAAAAACTGCTGTGAATGCAGAACGATACAAATGGTGCGATAAGCAAGGGATGGGACTATTAAACATGTCCCCCTCCAGGGGTAGGCTACAGAATGGTGTATAAAATAGATTTAAAGCTCGTAATGGAGACCACCTGGATATCCGTTGTAGCCTTTCTCCTTCCCTGGCTGTTGCATCGTGAGTTCGGCAGGTCTGCTGCCGGACAGGGCCTCTAACAAACGGAGTCCTGTGGGTAAAAATAAGAAAAAAATAAAAAAAGAGCGACACACTTGAGAGCCCCTGGTTTGGTTGAGCCGCATTCTGGGCCTATCGTGGTCGTGCCCCTCTCCCAATGCCCATGGTATCTCCAAAGCGTAATGTTGTACGCACAAGACCTGTCTTGACGTTTTGCAGGGACTGGGGTCGGGGCCGCATTGCTACGCGTGCTCGGAACGTGCCAGGTGGTCTTGTTGTAGGTTACTCCGGGCGCGTTTAGCCGTGTCCGGTCGCTTAACGGCCGGACTCGAGAACTGCCTTAAGAGGCTGCACTGTATTTCTGCCGCGAGAGCCGCTGTATGTTCCTCCGTTCGGAGAGAACGTTCAGTGTTTCCGTTGACCGTGATGACTCCTCGAGGGCCTGGCATCTTGAGCTTGAGGTATGTGTAGTGCGGCACTGTGTTGAACTTTGCAAACGCGGTGCGTCCGAGCAGAGCATGATAGCCGCTGCGGAATGGAACTATGTCGAAGATTAACTCCTCGCTTCAGAAGTTATCTGGGGATCCGAAGACCACTTCCAGTGTAACTGAGCCTGTACAATTGGCTTCTACACCTGGTATGAAGCCTTTAAAGGTTGTCTTGGTTGGTTTAATCCTTGAGGGGTCGATGCCCATTTTGCGCACTGTATCCTGATAAAGCAGGTTCAGGCTGCTGCCGCCGTCCATCAGCACTCTGGTGAGGTGAAATCCATCGACGATTGGGTCTAAAACCAATGCGGCGAATCCGCCGTGGCGGATGCTGGTGGGGTGGTCTCTTCGGTCAAAAGTGATCGGGCAGGAGGACCATGGATTGAACTTCGGGGCAACTGGCTCCATCGCGTATACATCCCTGAGTGCACGCTTCCGCTCCCTTTTGGGTATGTGTGTTGCGTATATCATGTTCACCGTCTGCACCTGTGGGGGGAAACCCTTCTGTCCTCTATTGTTCGGCGGTCGGGTCTCTTCCTCGTCATCGCTATGCAACCCCTTATCATTGCTTTCGGCAATTAACTTGCCTGCCTGCTTAAATACCCAACAGTCCCTGTTGGTGTGATTGGCTGGCTTTTCGGGGGTGTCGTGTATCTGGCACGAGCGGTCGAGTATTCGGTCCAAATTGGACGGACCCGGAGTAGTTCTTTTGAATGGCTTTTTCCGCTGACCGGGTTTAGAGCCTCTGAATCCGGCATTGACTGCCGTATCCTCACTATTATTGCCGTTAATGCGGCGTTTGTTTTTGTTGCGACGCGACCTGCCATTACGGTCCTTGATATCCGGACTGCCAGAATTTTTGCCGAGGTTGTTGCTGCGTGCTAGCCAGCTGTCCTCACCCACGTAGAAGCGGGTCATGAGTGATGTGAGGGCTGCCATGGATTTAGGCTTTTCCTGTCCCAGGTGCCGGGCAAGCCACTCGTCGCGGATGTTATGCTTGAAGGCCACGAGGGCCTCCGCATCCGGACAGTCGACGATTTGGTTTTTCTTGGTTAAGAACCGTGTCCAGAATTGTCTGGCCGATTCGTCTGGCTGCTGAATTATGTGGCTTAGGTCATCAGCGTCTGGTGGTCGCACATACGTGCCTTGGAAGTTATCAAGGAATGCGGCTTCCAGGTCCTCCCAACTCCCGATTGACTCCGCTGGCAAGCTGTTAAGCCAATGCCGGGCTGGTCCTTTAAGTTTGAGTGGGAGATATTTGATGGCGTGAAGATCGTCACCGCGTGCCATGTGGATGTGGAGGAGATAGTCTTCGATCCAAACCGCGGGGTCTGTTGTGCCATCATCAGATTCGATATTGACGGGTTTAAACCCTTCGGGGATTTGATGATCCATTACTTCATCTGTGAAGCATAGTGGGTGTGCGGCGCCTCTGTACTGGGCGATATCACGACGGAGCTCAAAAGAGCTTGGTCTATTTTGTTCGGCCCGGCCGGACTTACTGTGTCCGGTGCGACGGTTGTCGTCATGTATCATGGGGCGCCCACGCAATCCGTAGATCGATCTTGATTGTCTTGACTTATCCTCCAATATATCTCGCAAGTCCGGAGCGTTCCCCTGTGGCCTTGTGCTTTTCGAGCGATGCCGGGGTACGGTTCTGGTGAAGGGCCTAGAGGCCTCTCTATCGCGACCACGAGGTGGTCGGTCAGCCGTATTGTCTGCTGGTGATGCAGGTTCGTATGCCTCCTCCTCTAATCAGGGGAGCAACTTGTGTTTAGGATAGCTTTTGGAGGGTCGTTCGAGCTCATGCTCTTCGGCCGCAAGGACTTCAGTCCATCTGTCGGCTAGCAGATCTTGATCAGCTCTAAGCTGTTGCTGCTTTTTCTTGAGGCTGTTTGCCGTGGCCATAAGCCTGCGTTTAAAATGCTCTTGTTCGACGGGATCCTCAGGCACGACGAATTCGTCGTTGTCGAGGCTTGCCTCGTCTCCGGAGGGAGGCATGTAGTCCTCGACCTCTTCTTCTGCCGGCCTCTCATGAGGGCTGGCGTCTCCGTCCTCCTGTGCTGAATCTTGCTGGAGTGGGTTGTCTTCGGCACTATCTGGAGTGTTATTATCTCTGGTGCCGGAATCTTCATTCTTGTTGTGGCAGGATCGAGAGCGGCACCGCTGACGCCGGCGCTTGGGCTGTTTCTTGGAGGGGTCATCCTCCGCTATTCCTTCGCCATTCCCATCCTTTGGGATATCCACCATGTATATGTCATATGAAGAGGTGGCTTTCCAGTGCCCGGTGGGCGCTGGTTCTTGGTCGTCTCCGGCATCGTCGTCCATACCGTCGATGTCCTCGGAGTCGCAGTCTAGCATGTCGGTTAGATCGTCGACAGTGGCTACCAAGTGGGTGGTGAGTGGGCTTTGAATTTCTTCGTCGTCCGCATCCCAACCGTCCTGACCGCAATCCGGCCAGGGCTCTCCTGATAACGAGAGATACTTTAGTGAGCTCAATATGTCGCCAAAAGGTGAGTGTTGAAAGATGTCCGCCGCGGTGAACTCCATGATCGGCGCCCAATCGGATTCGATTGGAGGGGGCGCGGGAGGTGCGGAGTCCGGCGAGGAGTCCGGCACCTCGGAGTCATGAGCTTTATGAGGGACAAGGTCAGTGTTCGGCTCTATCGCCGTAGAGGTCGCAGTCCCTGAGGTGGTGTCTAGCCATCCGTCCTCGATCTGCGCAGCCGGCTCCGAATTGAAGATTGGAGTGGGCTCGAGTGCGGCCTTCAGGGTACTGTCCGGCTGCAGAGCTAAATCATGCTCGTCGTGACAGTGCGGCACGCTCGGCTGTGGCTCGAATCCATCGAGGATCAAGTCCCCGCGGATGTCGGCCGTGAAGTTCAAACTTCCAAATCTGACCTGACGGCTAGGGGCGTAGCCTTCGATCTGCTCCAGTTGGCCAAGCGAATTGGCCCGCAGTGCAAAGCCGCCGAGTACGAAGATCTGTCCAGGGAGAAAGGTCTCACCCTGGACCGCGTCGTTGTTGATGATCGAAGAAGCCATCGAACCTATCGGTGACGACACAGAGGAACTCTCAATGAAAGCACCAATGTCGGTGTCAAAACCGGCGGATCTCGGGTAGGGGTCCCGAACTGTGCATCTAGGCGGATGGTAACAGGAGACGAGGGACACGATGTTTTTACCCAGGTTCGGGCCCTCTTGATGTAGGTAAAACCCTACGTCCTGCTTGATTAAGATTGATGATGTGTGTTACAAGAGTAGATCTACCACGAGATCAAGGAGGCTAAACCCTAGAAGCTAGCCTATGGTATGATTGTTGTTCGTCCTACGGACTAAAGCCATCCGGTTTATATAGACACCAGAGAGGGCTAGGGTTACACAGAGTCGGTTACAATGGTAGGAGATCTACATATCCGTATCGCCAAGCTTGCCTTCCATGCCAAGGAAAGTCCCATACGGACACGGGACGAAGTCTTAAATCTTGTATCTTCATAGTCTTGGAGTCCGGCCGATGATGATAGTTCGGCTATCCGGACACCCCCTAGTCCAGGACTCCCTCAGGTGGTATCTTAGCTAGTATCATGCACATGGGAATAGCAAACATGCTGATGTGGCAAAGAATTAAAGAATAGAGGGGGGTTAGAGTAACATAGGTAGATACCATATCATGTTAAATACTATGCTACTTTGTGTCATGCATGGCACTATAAAGGTAGTTCCGTATCACACACTAGTATCATGCACATGATACTAGTATATGATACTTTCCACTATGAGTAGCCTAAAGATAATATTGACTAATGCATGTAAAAATCTTTGTCATTTACTAGTGTTCATGCATGCATGCAATGCGATAATTCATTGGTAAACACATTTTTTTGTGAAGAACGAGAGCATTAGTTGAGTACTTTTGCAGACTACAAAAACTATTCCACCGCCTCTATCTTGGTAAGAGTAGGTGAACATTTTGAATCGAGCCCTTTAAACTAGAAGGGAGGTAGTAGTACTCTAATAGCTAATGTTGTTGTGATGACTAGATAGGACATGGCACGCACCTGGACGGAGTAACTAGTATGCATTGTGCATATAAGTTTGTCTGAAGTCAATGTACCTCTACTTCGACCAAACTTATAGAAAAATATATCAACATTCACAATGTCAAATCAATATTTTTATACTCATTATGAAATGTAGTTTCATAGTATATATATTTGGTATTGTAGATTTTGATAGTATAAATTTGGTCAGAAACTTTGCAATCTTTGACTTGACACAAATCTTACCCGGAGTAAAAAGGACCAGATCATGCATGTGGAGTAGGCAAATTGTTTTGCTCATTTATAGTCATCCGAAGTCTTAAAGGGCGCGACCGCGTGAGGGAGGCAAAGGTCGTGGGAGGCGCGACGATTGACATAATTAAGTGAAGTTACATGCACGTGCTGGCATGGCGTGAGTACACAGAGAAGCTATACCGTCAGGCCTACGATATGGGTCTAGTAGACATGACATCTAGTGGGTCCCACATAGTACTCGAGAACTCTTTGGAGGCATGCAACTGTTTATCCACCGGGCAAGCCACTACCCCACACCGTTCGCACGCCCTACTCGTCCCCGTATTCTACCTTACAGTTTGCTCCCAGTCGTCCCGTCCTTTCACATTACACCAGTTCAACTTCTCCTAACCCGTCTCCAAAATATATGGCCTCCCAAATCTCCATGATTTCCACTGAGTACCAGGTTAGAACCATCACCGACGATGAGTTCATCGTCATCTACACTCGTAGATCCGCGACGGTGGAAGCATGCCTGGCTCGCTTCCTACGCATGTTCAAAAGTTCAAAGGATGAGTGGGTCGCTGGGCTAGATGTTGAGTACACCACAATCCTGGAAAGCGAGAAGCTTCTAAAGGAGGAAGAGAAGAAGAAGTCTGTCGTGATCCAAGTTTGCGTACATAACATGTGCTTGGTCTACCACATATGCCATGCCGACGTTAGGTGCCAGGAATTTGAGTTCTTCCTCAAGGACAAAAGAGTGAAATTCATTACTGTAGACTTTATGAATGACAGGAGAGTCCTGGGTGAGATAGGACTTGTTGTAGGCCATCCCTTCAATCTACAGAAGGCAAGCCTGGTGTCCTCCTCTCAGCCTGCAATGCTGACCCTGGCAGCAGCCATGATTGATCCTTCGGAACCTCACCCGGAGTTTCATCATGCATGGGAGTAGAAGACAATAGATGAAGATCACATCCTATACGCATCAACGAATGCCTACCTTTGTTTAAATATCTACAAGGGTTGGATGAAGAAGCAGAGCCCAGTGTCCGGTTCAAGCAAAGAAGTGTCGGTGAAGAGGAAGAGGAAGAGGGACGAGGACGAAGTCGAGGACGTGGACTCGGACTCCGAGTAAGGTGGTAGTGCTGTTGCTCATGCTGGTTCTACTGCAGTGTCAAGTGGACTGGTTGCTTAGTTTTATTTCAGGGGAGTGTTGTGCTAAGCCCCCAGCAGAACTATGTTTATGTTCTTTCTCGTTATTTGAACTCTTTAGTACGTACAGTAGTACTACTAGTATGTCTTACTACTATTCTTCTTGTAGTTGGTACTATTGCTCATATATTCGCATTCCTACTATACTTAATATGTACTAGTAGTATAATTTGGGTCAGTCGACTTGTGAAAGAAGTTCAACCGAGAGAAGGCAGAAGACAGCAGAGAAGCTACCCCAGTATCTATATTAGGGTGGCAGGGTGCCCATGATCTATCTTATGAGTGTTGGGTGTGGAATGTAGTTCACCGGAAAAAATGGATCGTGCCCGGGGTTAAACGGACGACAGGGTTGGGGGGAGCATGGTGGTGGCAGGTGGTTCAGGGGAGGGAGGGGCGGCGGCGACATGCGGTTAGGCATGTGGCGGGCTGGCGGCTCAATGCCTGAGAGAGAAGATGAACAGTGCATCAATTTCAGAGGTTGAAGAAGCCCTTCTAGTCGTCCATGTTGCATCTAACGGCTCACAAGAGTTGACTGACCCAAATTGTTCCTTCAGATTGCAGGCTCCACATGGCATCCAAGGTCTCGAAGGTAGATTCCATGTCCGCACCCAGTTTGCATGCTCGGCCCGGGCGCAACCGGCTTCCGCTGCAACAACACCATGCGCGTGCACCCACGGGCGGAGACGACAATGACATGCTAGCTCCTCCTCGCTGCTACCTCTTGACCTTGCATTGGTTTTCTCTTGAAGAGGAAAGGGTGATGCAGCAAACTAGCGTAAGTATTTCCCTCAGTTTTGAGAACCAAGGTATCAATCCAGTAGGAGACGACGCACAAGGCACCGGATACCTACACAAACAATCAAGAACTTGCAACCAACGCGATAAAGGGGTTTTCAATCCCTTCATGGTCACTCGCAAAAGTGAGATCTGATAGAGATAGATAAACAATAAAGTAAATATTTTTGGTATTTTTGGTTTATATATTGGAAAGTAAAGATTGCAAAATAGTAGATCGGAAACTAGCAAGATGTAAACGATATTCAATAATACGGAAAAGAGACCCGGGGGCCATATGTTTCACTAGTGGCTTCTCTCGAGATAGCATGTATTACGGTGGGTGAACAAATTACTGCCAAGCAATTGATGTAAAAGCACATAATTATGATGACATCTAAGGCAATGATCATGAACATAGGCATCACGTCCGTGTCAAGTAGACCGACTCCTGCCTGCATCTACTACTATTACTCCACACATCGACCGCTATCCAGCATGCATCTAGAGTATTAAGTTCATAAAGAACGGAGTAACGCATTAAGCAAGATGACATGATGTAGAGGAATTAACTCAAGCAATATGATGAAAACCCCATCTTGTTATCCTTGATGGCAACAATACAATCCGTGCCTTGTTGCCCCTACTATGTCGGGACCCCGATCATAAGTCACACCGATCTAGCATGTAACACATCATATCACTTTGCGGCCTCACGCACGGTATTCCCACGGGTGCCACCTTACCTGGCCCGGGACCATTTGCACCTTTTGGCTCACGTATATTTAGGACCTTGAAGTAAGTCTAGAGGGGGGGGGGGTGATTAGACTACTTGACCAATTAAAAACTTAACCTTTTCCCAATTTTAGAGTTTGGCAGATTTTAGCTATCTTAGGACAAGTCAAGCAATCATCACACAATTCAAGCAAGCCTGCAAAGAGTATATAGACAGCGGAAATTAAAGCATGCAACTTGCAAGAAAGTAAAGGGCAGGGTTTGGAGGATTCAAACGCAATTGGAGACACGGATGTTTTTGGCGTGGTTCCGATAGGTGGTGCTATCATACATCCACGTTGATGGAGACTTCAACCCACGAAGGGTAACGGCTGCGCGAGTCCATGCAGGGCTCCACCCACGAAGGGTCCACGAAGAAGCAACCTTGTCTATCCCACCATGGCCGTCGCCCACGAAGGACTTGCCTCACTAGCGGTAGATCTTCACGAAGTAGGCGATCTCCTTGCCCTTACAAACTCCTTGGTTCAACTCCACAATCTTGTCGGAGGCTCCCAAGTGACACCTAGCCAATCTAGGAGACACCACTCTCCAAGAAGTAACAAATGGTGCGTTGATGATGAACTCCTTGCTCTTGTGCTTCAAATGATAGTCTCCCCAACACTCAACTCTCTCTCATATGATTTGGATCTGGTGGAAAGAGGATTTGAGTGGAAAGCAACTTGGGAAGGCTAGAGATCAAGATTCATATGGTAGGAATGGAATATCTTGGCCTCAACACATGAGTAGGTGGTTCTCTCTCAGAAATGGTAAGTTGGAAGTGTAGGTTTAGTCTGATGGCTCTCTCCACGAATGAAGAGGAGGTGGAGGGGTATATATAGCCTCCACACAAAATCTAACCGTTACACACAATTTACCAAACTCGGTGGGACCGATTCAACAGACTCGGTCGGACCGATTTAGTAAACCTAGTGACCGTTAGTGATTTTTGGTGGGACTGATATGCAACTCGGTGAGACCGATTCGGTTAGGGTTAGGGCATAACGTAATCTCGGTAAGACCAGTTACACAAACTCGGTAAGACCGATTTTGGTAATAAGCTTTCCAGAGAGTTGGTCAGGTAAACTCGGTGGGACCGATTTGCTCTTTTCGGTGAGACCGAAATGTTACAAAAGGGAAACAGAGAGTTTACATTGCAATCTCGGTGGGACCGATCGCTCACTTCGGTTAGACCAAAACGTTACGAAGGGAAACCGAGAGATTATAATCCCATCTCGGTGAGACCGAGATCCCTATAGGTAGGACCGATTTGCTTAGGGTTTGTGGCAGTGGCTATGACTTTTGGAATCGGTGGCGCCGGATTGGAAGAATCAGTGTGACCGATTTTGGCTTTGGGTTTAGGTCATTTGTGGATGTGGGAAAGTAGCTGAGGGTTTTGGAGCATATCACAAAGCACATGAAGCAAGAGGCTCATTAAGCAACACCTCATCCCTCCTTGATAGTATTGGCCTTTCCTATAGACTCAATGTGATCTTGGATCACTAAAATATAAAATGAAGAGTCTTGAGCCTTTGAGCTTGAGCCAATCCTTTGTCCTTAGTATTTTGAGGGATCCACTTTCATCATCCATGCCATGCCATTCATTGAGCTTTCCTGAAATAATAGTCTTGGAATAGCATTAGCTCAATGAGCTATATGTTGTTATGAATTACCAAAACCACCTAGGGACAGTTTGCACTTTCAATCTCCCCCTTTTTGGTAATTGATGACAACATATAGATCAAAGCTTCGACAAAAGATAATAAGAATAAAAACATCGTCGCTTTGAGAAGTATGTGATAAGCAAGAGATCCCCCTAAATTTGTGCATAGTTTAAAATTTGCTTTGGACTGCAAATGCACAAGGAATTAGGCTCATGGGTTACTCTTCCATGTCTCATACATCTTTGTGGAGCGCTCAAAATGATAAGTATTGAATACATGCACTCATCACCAAGCAAATTGAATGATCACATAAGATAGATAGGGTAATATCATCAAACATGCATAAGTGTAGCTTATGATCAAACACATGATCATCAATGTCTCACAAGCATAGTATCTCAAACAATCAAAAAGCAAACAAGTTTAAACCAACAAAGCAAGAGAGAACAAAAGCAACACTCTCTCTCTCGAAGCCTATGAGCTATACATTTTTCTCCCCCTTTGGCAACAAGTTACCAAAAAGTTCATAGAAAATGCATAGTGCTAGATCGACTCTTAGGCTTGATCTTCAGTTGGTGGTGTCCGGATAACTCCAAGGATGAAGGCTTCAGTTGATGTAGAGGGTGCTGGAGTTGATGCTGAAGCTGGTTGCACTGGAGCTAAAGGGGCAGTAGCTGGTGCTGAAGATGTTGCTCTAGTGTCTAGCACTGGCACAGTAGCTGACCTCTGAGCTCTAGGCACTCTGGCAAAGACATTTGTGGTTGTCTTGCCCTTCCTCTCCTGCATGTCATCCTGCAGTTGCTCCACAACTGACTGAATCTCAGTTACTTTGACATCTAGATCATAGATTTTTTGTTCCATGATTCGTTCCAAGCTCTCCTGGTTTTGAGTTAAGGTGGCCAACCCCTTCTCAATCCTTAGAGATGATGCTATCAAGTAACCAAGCTACTCCTGCTTGTTTTTCAAGAAATACTCAGATGCCTCCTCTTGAGTTGGCATCTTGACAGCCTTCTCCTTCCTTGCCTTCTCCTTCTTCTCTTCAGCTTGAACTGATGATGGATCATCCTCATTCATGACAACTTCATTGTCTTCAAAGTCTGGATAGAGTGGAAAATGTTCCCTATCCAATAGATATTTGTCAGTTCCCATCTTTGAGTTGATCAATTCCTGAATCTGAGGGGCATATCCACAGCTCCTCTTATGATCTGCTGCAGTCCTCTTAATGGTTTCAACTATAAGGCTCATGACTTTGAATTTCTGTGGCACATCAAATAAATTCAACATATTGATGGCATGCCCTCTGATCATGTTGTGGTCACCTGACTTGAGCAACAGAGTGTGCCTCAGAATCCAATTGATAGTAGGTAGCCCTGACAACAGAAAATGGACTGATCCAAAAGAGAAAGTCTCTAGGGCTTTGTCTGGTATCTCCTTGTACATGTGTGCCATGGTATTGTGTCCCATTTTCTTCTTGGCATATACATCCGGATCATCATCATTTTCCTTTGGCGCATTTATCAGTTTTGCCCATTCTTCTATAGTGGATTGGTACCTTGTACCTTCAGATATCCAAACAATTCTTCCATCTGGGTAAAAATGTGCTGTGGAGTAGAATTGCATGATAAGTTCATCATTCCAGTTTGTGAGCTTTTGCCCAACAAAATCTGCAACTCCACAAGCAACAAAGCTGTCTTGCACTCCAGGATAGTGCTCTTCATTCTCCTTCATGTAGGTCCAGTCGACCCACCTCATATCACAAACTATGGGCTTCTTGTCCAATAAGATTGTCTCATAGAAGTCCTGCTGTTCCTTTGTATGGAACCTGTAATCAACAGCAGTTCTTCTCCTTGTGGCATATGGATCTGCCATCCTCCGTAGCCTCAATCCTGAGTCTTTTCTGATGTTCATGTCCTCAGCCACAGGATGGGCATCATTGTGATCTGGTATCTTTGGCTTGAGCTTCCTTAGAACCTGTCCTTCTTAATCTTCCTCCTCAGCAACCTCAGGCACTAGGGCCTTGTTCTTCTCAGCAGCTGGAATACTCCTGGTATTCCTCTTTGGTGCAGACTTGGCCTTGGGGCAGCTTTGGGTGCTTCCTTGGGCTTAGATGTTGCAGCCCCAGATTTAATAGCATCACCCATAAGCTTTGGTGCCTTTGGTGCTGGTGCAGAAAGCTCTTCCTCTTCCATCATGGAAGGTTGCCCAACAACTCTGGCCATGGTCTTCTTGACCCTTTCCTTCCTCTTCTTGCTTTCAACAGTTGGCTCTTTGGGATCAGGATTTTCAGGCAGTTGAGTTGATGCTCTAGCCTTGGGCATTGGTTGTCTTCTTGCAGGTCTTTTAATCTTCATGCCTGGCTTTATATCCTTTGCTGAGCCATATTCCTTCTTGAGCACCACTTTCTTGGAAGTAGCCTCATCTTCTTCAGCTTTGTAGTCCTCATCTTCTGAGTCTAAGGTTCTCTTTCTCCTTTGCCTAGTAGCAGCCTTAGGCAGGTTGCTAGGAGTGCTTCTGCTCCCTTCATCTGAAGTGCTAGAGGGACTAGTTCCCTCACTCAAGTGAATCTGCTCTGCTGACCTGTTCTGACTGTCACTTTGGTCTAACATGCTGCAAAAGCTGACTGCTGACCCTGTGAAGAGTTATAGATGAGACAGAGTGGAAGAGCATCACAAAATGCAGAGATTTTTCAAAAGAATGATTCAAAAATTCATTTTAAGTTTTCCATAGAAAGCATTTCGGATCAACCGATTTTCAAAGTCGGTGATACCGAAGCAGTTTTTGGAACCTAAACTGATGAACTCGGTTGGACCGAGTCACAGTTCGGTGGCACCGAGACTGCTAGGGTTTCACAGAATCCTAAAATCGGTCGCACCGATTAGTAATTCTCGGTCAGACCGAGAGTCACTTGTGCAATGGCATATGCCAAATTGGTGAGACCAAGTTTTTCAACTCGGTAGGTCCGAGATGGTTTCGGCGGAAACCTAACCTTAAAAATTTGAATCTAATCTACTCTACGGACTTCTTTGGCTGGATAGGATAGTTTCAATCATGGCAAGAATCAATAAGAGTACAATGTGCTAGGAATCAGATGTGGATAGCACAAAGATCGAGTCCATACCCTAGTGCGGCTATGAACTCGCTACGGCGGCAACGGTGGGGTTGAATTCCGTTGACGGCGGCGGAGCCCAGCGACAGGAGGCGCCTGTCGACGAGGAGACGATCCGGAGACCTTTGATGGGAGAGCGAGCTATTGCGCGGGCGAAGGGGTTCGAAGAAATTTCCAAAATTTTGCCCGTGTCTATATATATAGCCCGACCCTGTCGGTGTGACCGAGTGGAACATCTCGGTGGCACCGAGATGCATAACTGTGTTCAGTTACAGCAACTCGGTGTGACCGAAAAGTTCAAATCGGTTGCACCGAGATGGAAAACTCAGATCAACTTAATGATCTCGGTAGGACCGAAATGGAGAAATCAATCAGACCGAGAATCACAAAGAGGTTTTGGAAGTTTAAGTCTATGACAAATCAGGGACTCCGAGTGCTCCTCACACAGAGTGGTTTGAATCTGACTTGATCAAATTTTGTGATGTAGCATGAATAGAGTTTGAGACGAGAAAAGCATACATAGCTAAAGAAGGTTCTTAGGCATTCTCATCCACTTGGCACAAATAAGAAAGGACCAAACAATCAAAACAGCAAGTGGATGTCTTTGAATGAGTAAAATATGCACCAACATGCTCACACAATAAAATGGCTAATGAAATATGTGGCAAAGCATGCACAACCAATTCTAGCATCTATCAAACAATTGGCGATGACTAGGTCATCTATATATGAGTATATTGACTTAGGAGTCAAATGAGAACATTTGATCATAGGTCATACTCATCATTTAAGCTCAAGTGGGGTTACCACTTTTACATAATGCATTTATGTGTTCACACCATTAGAGTTGCTTTAACTCAATTTTTTTGAGTTAAGCTCCCCCTAGATGTGAGACCCCCCCTTTAGAGGGATGAACTAACCTTGGGTTTTGTCGATGATGACTTCATGTAGGTGTTGAAGATGTGGATGCTCAATGTTGAAGTAGATCATTTGGAGAAATCCTTTGGAGTGAGTTGCACTTTCAACTTGCCTACATGGGTTAGTCCCACAAGGAACAAACAAGATTATCCATAGACATAGAGTGATGCACACACAAGATGATGTCCATGAAATCATTAGGTTACCTTGTCCCTTGCCTTACCAACATGAGGGTTTGTGACTCCTTGAACTAGTGCAAGATGTGGAAGTTGATTGCACTTGTCCTTGCCATAAAGATATGAGTGAAAGAATGTTGGCGGAGTCACCCTCAAGAACTCTCTAGTTCTTCTTCTTCGGGATCCACACCATCTTGATGAGAATCCTTTGAGTTGTAGTTGTACTTGATGAACTAGAACTTGACGTAGTCTTGGGAATCCACTTGACCGAGACCTTAGGTGCTTCTTCAAATGCATCAATCTCTTCTTGAAGCTTATCCGTGCCTTTGTTCTTGTGGTCTTGTGGAGGAAGATCATCTTGAGCTTGTGTTCCCTTGAAGGAAGTAGGATCATACTTCTCTTGTTGAGGAACAAACTTCGTCTTGGGGTATTGATCTTCTTCCCACTCAACTCCATTGGCATTGAACTTTCGTTCAAAACCAACACCTTGATTCTTCCGGTGTCTTCCTTGCTTGCGTACAATTTCCTCGAATTGCTTACTCCCGGCAAGGCTCTTGTAAACACCTTTCTCTATAATTCCCTTCAATAAGCTATTTTCTTGCTCAAGTGTAACTTGGCTAAGAGAATCATTAGTGGAATCAAGAGAACTACTAGATGCAACAATATTGGATTTAACATTATTATTGTTACTACTAGAGGAAGTATCTTTCTTGTACTTGTTACCAGACTTGACTTGAGGCATGTAAGTAGATAAGAGTAAACACTTGGCAATGTAAGAAGAACTTTTCTTACGGAGATCATCATTGATTGCCTTTAAGAACTCATGCTCTTGCTCAAGATTGAGCTTTTCAAAGCGTAACTTCTCATGAGCCCTTAGAAGTTCTCGATGATCTTCGAAGATAGTTTCATGAGCTAACTTAAGAGTGTTTAGTTCTTTAGTTAGAAGCTCAATTTTCTCCTTATCATTGTCATTCGTTTGATTAGCATGATTAATTGACGTTTCATCATAGTATTCATCACTAGAGTTGTCAACAAGTAAATCATCATCCACAAGCAAGTCATCTTCATCACTATTGAAATCAACATACTCAGGATGTGTTACCTTTGGACCTTTGGCCATGAAGCATCTTCCAATTCCTTCATTTGGTGAATCAAATATTTCGTAGGAGTTGGTTGAAACAAGTGCTAGACCGGCAACACCTTCATCTTGAGTATGTTCGGAGTCGGAGTGATAGCTTCTCTTGGAGTGATTGTCGGAGTCGGAGCCGGATACCCACTCACAAACATGAGCTTGATGTCTTCGTTTTGTGTAGCTCCTTGATGACTTGTCCTTCCTTTCTGAATCCTTGCTTCTCCATGAGGGTCTTCGTTCATAACGATCATCTCTACTCCTTCTCTCTCTTGGTGGTGATTCTTCTCTTTTGCTTCTTCTTTTTGGAGAATCTTCTCTTCTTTTGTAGGGTGCCGTACACTCATTGGAGTAGTGTCTAGGCCTCCCACAATTGTAGCAATTGAGCTCTCTACTAGAAGATCTTTTGTCATGATAAGACCTTGACTTGGAGCTTCTTTCTTTGCTTCTACTCTTGTAGAATTTGTTGAAGTTCTTCACCATTAAGCTCAATTCTTCATTGAAGGTTTGTTTCTCACTTGATGATGTGGGGGCTTCACTTGAGGCTTTGTAAGCACCACTTGACTTGTTGTGAAGTTCCTCCTTATCCTTGAGTGACATCTCATGAGCAACAATTCTTCCAATGACTTCCGTTGGCTTGAGATTTTTGTAGTTTGGCATCATTTGGATCAATGTGCACACGGTATCATACTTTCCATCCAATGCTCTTAGGATCTTCTTGATGATGAATCTGTCGGTCATCTCTTCACTCCCTAATCCGGCAATCTCATTTGTGATAAGTGCAAGCCTAGAGTACATTTCAGCGACACCTTCACCATCCTTCATTTTGAACTTGTCAAGCTGACTTTGGAGCACATCCAACTTGGATTCCTTGATGGATTCGGTACCTTCGTGCATATCAATCAAAGTATCCCAAATTTCCTTTGCATTCTCAAGACGGCTGATTTTATTGAATTCTTCGGGGCACAATCCGTTGAAGATGATATCACAAGCTTGAGCGTTGTATTGCAGCATCTTCAATTCTTCCGCATTCGCTTCACGGTTCGGTTCTCTCCCATCAGAGAGTTCACCTTGCAAGCGAATACAAATAATTGCCCAAACGGCGGGGTTATGTCCGAGAATATGCATTTTCATCTTATGCTTCCAACTAGCAAAATTAGTACCATCAAAGTAAGGACCTCTACGGTTATAATTTCCCTCGCTAGACGCCATACTCTTCTAGGTTGTGAAACTAAGGCCATGACCACCAAAAGCTATGGAAAACAAAGCAAATGGAGACCAAAGCTCTGATACCACTTGTAGGACCTTGAAGTAAGTCTAGAGGGGGGGGGGGTGATTAGACTACTTGACCAATTAAAAACTTAACCTTTTCCCAATTTTAGAGTTTGGCAGATTTTAGCTATCTTAGGACAAGTCAAGCAATCATCACACAATTCAAGCAAGCATGCAAAGAGTATATAGGCAGCGGAAATTAAAGCATGCAACTTGTAAGAAAGTAAAGGGAAGGGTTTGGAGGATTCAAACGCAATTGGAGACACGGATGTTTTTGGCGTGGTTCCGATAGGTGGTGCTATCGTACATCCACGTTGATGGAGACTTCAACCCACGAAGGGTAATGGCTGCGTGAGTCCAGGGAGGGCTCCACCCATGAAGGGTCCACGAAGAAGCAACCTTGTCTATCCCACCATGGCCGTCGCCCACGAAGGATTGCCTCACTAGAGGTAGATCTTCATGAAGTAGGCGATCTCCTTGCCCTTACAAACTCCTTGGTTCAACTCCACAATCTTGTCGGAGGCTCCCAAGTGACACCTAGCCAATCTAGGAGACACCACTCTCCAAGAAGTAACAAATGGTGCGTTGATGATGAACTCCTTGCTCTTGTGCTTCAAATGATAGTCTCCCCAACACTCAACTCTCTCTCATATGATTTGGATCTGGTGGAAAGAGGATTTGAGTGGAAAGCAACTTGGGAAGGCTAGAGATCAAGATTCATATGGTAGGAATGGAATATCTTGGCCTCAACACATGAGTAGGTGGTTCTCTCTCAGAAATGGTAAGTTGGAAGTGTAGGTTTAGTCTGATGGCTCTCTCCACGAATGAAGAGGAGGTGGAGGGGTATATATAGCCTCCACACAAAATCTAACCGTTACACACAATTTACCAAACTCGGTGAGACCGATTCAACAGACTCGGTCGGACCGATTTAGTAAACCTAGTGACCGTTAGTGATTTTCGGTGGGACTGATATGCAGCTCGGTGAGACCGATTCGGTTAGGGCATAATGTAATCTCGGTAAGACCGATTACACAAACTCGGTAAGACCGATTTTGGTAATAAGCTTTCCAGAGAGTTGGTCAGGTAAACTCGGTGGGACCGATTTGCTCTTTTCAGTGAGACCAAAATATTACAAAAGGGAAACAGAGAGTTTACATTGCAATCTCGGTGGGACCGATCGCTCACTTTGGTTAGACCGAAACGTTACGAAGGGAAACAGAGAGATTACAATCCCATCTCGGTGAGACCGAGATCCCTATCGGTAGGACCGATTTGCTTAGGGTTTGTGGCAGTGGCTATGACATTTGGAATCGGTGGCGCCGGATTGGAAGAATCGGTGTGACCGATTTTGGCTTTGGGTTTAGGTCATTTGTGGATGTGGGAAAGTAGCTGAGCGTTTTGGAGCATATCACAAAGCACATGAAGCAAGAGGCTCATTAAGCAACACCTCATCCCTCCTTGATAGTATTGGCTTTTCCTATAGACTCAATGTGATCTTGGATCACTAAAATATAAAATGAAGAGTCTTGAGCCTTTGAGCTTGAGCCAATCTTTGTCCTTAGTATTTTGAGGGATCCACTTTCATCATCCATGCCATGCCATCCATTGAGCTTTCCTGAAATAATAGTCTTGGAATAGCATTAGCTCAATGAGCTATATGTTGTTATGAATTACCAAAACCACCTAGGGATAGTTGCACTTTCAGTATATGATTGTGTCGCTAGCATCCATATGACAGAGAACCGTGGCCGACATGGCTAGTCGTAAACCCAAGGTGGCACAAACCTATAGGAACAGGCATACATGACCCATCAACGAACGTGTCGATCATCAACATATGAACCCAAGTCGTAGCAAGCTACACTGACTTAAAGGAACAACGCGTGACATTTCCCCGAAGGGACAAAAACAAGAATGAAGAAGGACACATGCCGGCCAGCCAAAGTGTTTCGGAGCAGTAGCGAGCTACCATGGCTCAGTGGAAGCACTAGGAGACATTTTCCCATAAGAGAGGCTACCAAGAATACACAACTAGGTTGTCAGATCCCACACATAGCAATACATATTACACGTACGCATAACATGCAAGTATGTGTTGTACAACATGGCATCACAACATAACTCAACAACTCATATAGATAAGGCCTCAGAAGAGCCATCGTAGCATTTATTACAAACATGGGTCACATGACCCAACATTCAGAGCATACAAGCAACAAGTGGAAGCATTACATGTATGAGTACAGACATCTACAAATGAAAAAGGCTGAAGAGCCTGCCTATCTACAACATCCGATCAAGATCGTAGCTGAGGTACAAGCTACTTGTCGAAGTCCACGGAAACTAGTAAGACTGAAGTCTCCGTTGCAAAAACATAAATAAAGCAACGTGAGTACAAAGGTACTCAGCAAGACTTACATCAGATCCTATCATACATGCATTTTTATCAATAAGGTAATGTGGGGTTTAGTTGCAGCAAGCCAGCTTTGACTCAGTGGCTATCCTGTTCTACGACTACGAGTAACTTCTTTCAGGTGAGATAGCACACACGAGTCCACTAATCACCACACAGTACACTACTATGGATTCCCCGTCTCCCTACGAGAAGGCCATCCATGGCACTCACACTTGTCTTGAGCATTTTAGAGTATCCACTTCAAGTTGTCTATGTACCGAGTAAGCATCCAAGAAGTCCATATCCACGGACCCGGCTATTCGAATAGATTATGTTAACCCTGTAGGGGTGTACTTCTTCACACACGCTCTTGTCACTTACCTCCATGTACACATCATGTATCTCAGCAACCTTCAAGCGGAAGCCTGGCGAGGGTGTCGACCACGACCTGACTAACCACACAAGACCCTAGTCCAGGTTTATCGCCTATTCAGGTTCTATCCGCAAGGGAGTTCGACCGAGGTTTCCATCACGACCCCAAACGATGTGTGCAGGGTTCATGAGCCCACCATCCGGGTGCCACTCGGTACACCAGGCCATGTGTGCCTAGTCTGTCCCAAACCCACCCTGCCGGGTGCCACTTGGTAGAAAAATAACACTACATACAAACACCGGAAACTAGTTGCAACTCCTAGACAGAGATCAAGTCGGTTAATAAATCGAGAGGGGTCGAGTTACCGGAACCCAATGTGTGGTAGTAGCTAGTCATTGGACTACATACACAGAACTCAGTGCTTAAGGACGGTTCCAGTGAGACAACCCACCATGTACTCCTACATGGCCTCTCACCGCTACCTTTACCAAATCGTGTTCACACACTTCACTCTCAGCATCAGAACATAGCATAACACTCCAATTCATTCCCAATGAATCAGAACTGACACACTCTAAGCAATAGTAGGCATGGCATGGTAGGAACACCACATGGCTTCAATCAACTCCTACACATGCTAGTGGGTTTCAACTATTTACTGTGGCAATGACATGTCATGCAGAGGAATGGGTTCAACTACCACAACATAAAGTAGCAGTTGAATCATTGTTGTCCTAATGCAATAACAGAGAGCAGGAGCGAGAGAGTAGGATTGTATCGGAATGAACAAGGGGGTTTGCTTGCCTGGTAGATCAACAGGGGGGCACTGCTCCGCAGACAGGTACTCTGGAGCACTCTCCGGAGCAGGACCTATCGAGAAGGAACAGTGTTGACAATCAATACACAAGCATATGCAACAATATGATGCATGATCATGGCATGTAGATATGATGTTTTTTAGCTAATGCAACTAGCATTCATTTGCTTGAAGTCCATTTGAACCAAAGATTCAAATGCAACTCCAAAATAAGCCTTTATAAAAGCTATTTATGTGTTTTCACTTATATAGTAGGTATAAGTTGGTTTGTCATGCATGAAACTAGTACAGATGGATAGATTGAATTTTTCTGATAATTTTTCATATATAAATTATTTCAATCTGAGCTACGGTTGAATTTCTATGATTTTTTTGAAGTTTATAACATTTTCTGGATTTTCCTGATTTATTTTAAACCAGAAAAAGAATAATTGCGTCAGCACTGCATCATGCTTGCATCAGCAAGTCAACAGTGCTGACTGGGTCAAACCTGATGTGTGGGGTCCACACGTCAGTGTCACAGTTAATTAGCACTAACGCTAACCTAACTACAGATTAGTTAGAGTCGGGCCCCACCTGTCATTGACCCACACGGGTCAAATCTG